>NW_024541772.1:0-13346 GCF_016758755.1 Suillus discolor
TGAGGCACGAACAGTCAAATACAGTACGGTCATGAGAGACCATCGTTGTCTCTGTCGCGAATTCATTGCATGCTCTTGTTTTCTTCTGATACAAAACTCTCGTCACTCACCCAGATGAGCTCAATCTGTGGCACCATTCTCAGCGAGTTGGCTGCGGCGGCGATAATATCGACGTACCTCTTGTCCGAGTGTTAAGACTGGAAATATCATGAGAATATCAGCGATTTTTGAACACTGTCCTGCTCACCCCAATCGTATGCCACCACGACGCCGGCGGCAACTACAAAATCACAAGTCAACGTTAGATCTAGACATCTTGATGCGACAAACCTGCCCAATAGCTGAGAAGAATATTGAAATTGATTTGCGGCCACCAAGTTGGATCATTTGAGACGTAGGTCATGTTCCAGGGATGTATGTGAGCGAGTGGGAAAGGTTAGTGGTGTATAACGACAGCGTTCGTGCTAGATATACCACCGTTCAGCATTTCTATCGCCAAAATCAGTATGATGCTCGGAGATCTATATCTGATCCCGTATCAAGACCCTTGATCCGGTGAAAACGGTTCGAAAATCAAACAAAAAGAGGCCCTGGATAATCAAAGGAGACTTTGATTTACAAACCAGTATTGCCAATGCAATTACTCGGACAACCAGAAAAATCCCAGTGGTTAGTGATATCGCAGACTTATTTCCAATGCCATTTTCGAGGTGTTCTGTATGAAACCATGTGGCCATCAATCTAACCGTGATGTGATCACAACTCACGCTGTGTGATTGATACCTGTTAAATATAAGACGCCATACATACTAGGTCGAAAGAGGAATCGCACATGGGAGACGAGAACCCTGCAACAGGCAAAAAGCCCGATTTCTGATTGTACAGCCTCGGTCAGTGGCCATTCTATTTCCGTGATGCCTTGGAGTGCCAAGTTGAGCAGGAGCCGGTACCAGTAAAGGTTGCGAGCTAAAAGCGAGATCCATCAGATAAACCAAGCACGCCATTGTCACTTCATCATACTCAGCAAATTCATGGGCAAACTACGAAAGTCGTATCGTAGTTTGGATGCTTACACATGCACAGCCATCGCACAGACACATCGTCGCTTTAGAATCCTTGCTCCACCTTCACAGGATGCCAAAGATACTAATCCAAAACAGTCACATGTCGCAACATGCAGATGCCACCACATGCAAAAATTGAGAGCTCTTTATAAAATCTTGTAGCCATCGATCTAACACAGGTTTAAGCATGATGTGATCGAAACAACCCTTTTCGGCCAGCAAGGCCGAGTGGGAAAAGGGCTATTATGCGGCATAGCACCAGAGAAGTCAGACAAGAAACAGTGACACAGAGTAGGTCGAAGTGGAGCAACTGTATCTCACCTTATCCGCCGCCTTGAACTATTGGGCTATCATGACTATATCAAAATGATGAACAAAGATATGACAAGAATGGAGCGAATCTGATCTAGAACGCACTATATTCAATGCATCATGCGCTTGATGTGATGGTGATGTATTGCACTGCCAGATGCATCATGATTGATTATTCCTGATTGACATATGTTGTATACCTATACAACACCATCCTCAAATCGAAAGAGAAATTGCACACGGGAGACAATAAGCCTGTCAATAAGCCTGTGACACGCTAGAAGCCCTATTTCTGATTGTACACTGGTACAGGCGGGTCCTGATAATATCGTGTTTCAGTAAGCTTCTATTCTGTGAGAGTGAGTATGTCAGATGTCATTGGCGGACTATAAAATTTACACGTTGGAGCGCGGGCCAGGGGCCTGAGCCAGAGCGAGATAGACGGTGTTCATGATGCAAGCTTGACACCGTGACGACTCTGACGAGCCTAGTCTACGTATTGACTGGTGTTTGGACTGTAGAGACCCCGAATGTGCAGTCTCCTGGAACTCCCACTTCAACATCATCGGTGAGGAAAGTAGAAGACCATATATCACGATATATAGTACATAATCACAAGAACTAGCAGACTGACCTTAGGCTAGAAGGTCAGCGCCCATGCGAGGTAGAGGAGACATAATAACAAAATGGCTAAATCAACGACATTGAACAATTTCAAGTGAGGACATGCTACAGAAGACATACTACAGCACGAGGCACATTGCACATCGACCGTAAGTAATAAGTATACATGGTGACTATGCCATTGCGCGCTTACCTATTTGTTATTCGCAGGCGCCACAGGTCCGATGACTTACTATGGTCTGCCTAGTCCGGGTGCACTGTACACGAGTGAAGCGAAACACAAGTTAACGCAACGTTAACGGGGATTCGGGCTTATTAGATGAGAAGTCGACGTTCCACGAAGTCGGCGGTCGCTGCTAGCTCGTCGATAAAGAGTACAACTTTACAGACACTAGATCATAATGTACACGGTCATTCGCGATAACACTATTGGGAATCTTCCCATACACTAGGATCACGGGGAAGCAATAAAGCAGTACCTATAGCGAGAAATGCAATTGCAGTCAAGAAGTAGTATATCAACCATGCATCATGCCCTTCCTGCAATGAGTAAGAGAAGACCGAAGCCGCAGACGCCGGGCCAACGATCCTTCCTACTGTGACAGCCACCTGGGCAATTCCATTGGTTGCTCCGATCGAGGCGCGATTGGGAGCAGCTGCTCTGATGAATGATATCATGCAGGCTATGAATTCTTCTCAGTTAACAAAACGCAGGAAGTGCTGGATTAACATACCGAGGCACATGATCAAGCTAATTTTCAGCATAAGCTGAACGGCAACACACAGCCACACAGCCATGCCTATTCCATAGGCTCGAGCCAGAGCATTGGTCGCCGGAAATAAAATGACCATGGGTATGCCGGAGCTAACGCCGGTGATGTGGATAGCTCTTGCACCGAAGCGATCATGTAAACGAGCGTAGAAAAGTATCTGGAATATGCCTTGTATGATACTTGATGCCGCAAGTAAAGCACCGATGCGAGGAGGGTCAAGGGAAAGACCACCAAGTTCAATCGGTGTCGCATAGAAAACAGCTAAGACCGAACCAAACCCCATTTGAAACAGGCCCATGGTGGCACAACTCGCTGTCACAGTCAACACTTTCGAGGTTAGCAAGGCGCGCAGCGGAAGCGGCTTTGATTGGACTTCTTTAGGACTCCCCGGATCAACTATGACGCTGCTCGATGGCTGGCGAGGCTTCGAGTATGATTGTCCGATGAGTCCTCCTTTAATTAGCTCCCAGAGCGGTGTTTTGCCAGTGGTAGAGATGCTCTTGTAACCACACTTAGTGTGATCCAAAGATAGGTTTTCAGGCGCTCACCTCTTTAAGACGGATATACGTGACTAGCCAAATTGTCGATATCAAAAATGCTGAGATAGAGCACGGCAGGAGATATGGGTAGGTTTTCAGAAGTTCTGATCGCCCGAAGATATCAGGAAATCTGTCTGCTGGTCGGGAGAGTGATCCCCCAATGAGTGGTCTAGTAGATACCGTGAACCTCAGTGCGAGATAAAATGTACTGGATGCCTACCCAACTGTGGTTGCGATCATCACCGGAATTGGCATATAACTGTATGCCTTGGGCATATTGGTTGCGTCAGTGATGTCCATCAGCATGCTCTTGATCATACTATCGCTCGGATCAAATGCTCCGCAGACAACACGACTGTGGTCAAGTAATTAACGATCACAACCACTATTTGATATTTAACTGAACACTGACCTTACCACCAGACCAAAGAATGTCTTCGACAGCCCAAACGAAAACATCGAAATAACAATTGCTGATAGAGCTGTCAGTATTACAGGCCTCCTCCCCATGTGGTCGGACAGTTGGCTCCAATGAAAAATGGTTAGGCCATGAGCTGCATAGTACGATGATTGCTGGAGAGAATGGTATCATGAACGGAGGAAAGGGCAAAAACGATGAAGACATGCTTACAAGGATGCCGACATAGCGACCAACCTGGGATTCGTCTCCGTGAGTGACTCCGATGTCTCTAACGAGCTTGACAAAGTTCCAGTTGTGATCAGATATAAGTCCAGCGAAGGGAATATACTCACTTGAGGAATAAACGGCGCAAGGGTCCCAGAAGAAATAAAATCTGGCATCTCCAAGAGCAGGAGAATCCAGAATTGATCCCATGGAAGAGGTGTCTTGGCCGTTGGTTCAAGTTGCTTTGGTCGTTGCAGAAGAGGTGTCTCCTCGTCATTCTGCTGGGCAATCATGGTGGTACGAGAGAACGGCTCGAATGAGAAATGCAGCTCATTATACTACGTGAAGTCATTCCAATGAAGCGGTTGCTGACCGGCTTGTTGGCTGGCTGATCAAGCTAAGATCAATCGACTTAGATGATTATGTCACACTGGCACCCGGGTACAGCCGGCCAGGGGGTTCGCACTACATACTACTTCAAGACATGCTACAGCATGAAGCACATTTCGTTACATAAATACGTCGACCGTAAGTAGACTTAGGTGGTGACCATGCCATTGCGCGCAGGCGCCACAGGTCCGATGACTCGTTCGTTTATGGTCTGCGCCTAGCTGGTGGTGCACTGTGTACACAAGTGCTAACACAACGGGGATTCGGGCTTATTAGATGAGAAGTCATTCCACGAAGTCGGCGGTCGCTGTTAGTTCGTCGATAAAGAGTACGGCAGGTCAATGATCAAAGTTTCTGACAGTGATAGGCTCGGGGTCAGAAACGTAAAAGTAAGCACCTCCTATTACGCACGTTGCCCCGTATACTTGATCACGTTGTACGGGTAGCTCAGCTACTCCACAAGTACTCGCCCGGAAGGGTTAAACCTTATGCGCATGGTCTGCACATGCGAGACTAGAGCAGAACGCAACACCTGAATCAGATAAATTAAATGTCTTTCCTGAACGTGTAATGGAAGCTCACTGCGTTGCGCCTACGGTGACTGTCCTTGTTTACACCCGACAACTGCCCACCATCGTCATCGTAACACCAACCGAGCTCTGTACCTTCAATACGCTTCTCAAGTTGCACCTCCTGATCATTACCAAACTCGTAGCTGGAAAGTGAGATCAAGGCACCACTCCGGTCGACCTTCGAGTTCCTCCATAATGTCAGGATATGTGCCCCAGTACTGTGCCCAGCTGGTAGGTCCTGCGCAGACCCATTTAGCAAGCGTGGCGAATGTTGAAATTGGCATGGGGGGCTGGGGATGATCTGTTGAAGAGTCTGCTAAAAGAAACGGGGTGACCCGATCGGAGAAATACGAGATTGTTCCGTTAGGAAAGGCGTCCAGAAGTGATGGCTGGTAAACACCGTTGAAGGAGCAGTGTTTGAGTTTACAAACGCTAGTGCAAGCGATCGATAAACATGAAGGAGGTCAATAGAAACAAGTCATTCGCGATAATATTATTGGGAATCTTCCCATACACTAAGATCACGAGGAAGCAGTAGAGCAGTACCTACAGCGAGAAATACAATCGCGATGAAAAAGTAGTATATCGACCATGCATCATGCCCTTGCTGCAATGAATAAGAGAAGATTGAAGTTGCAGATGCCGGGCCGATGATCCTTCCTACTGCGAGAGCCACCTGCGCGATTCCAGTGGTTGCTCCGAGCGAGGCACGATTGGGAGCAGCTGCTCTGATGAATAATGTCAGGCAGGCTATGAGTTGTTCTCAGTTCAACAGAACGCAGGAAGTGCTGAATTAACATACGGAAGCACATGAGCAGGCTAGTCTTCAGCGTAAGCTGGACGACAACACACAGCCACACCGCCACGCCTATTCCATAGGCCCGAGCCAGAGCATTGGTCACTGGAAATAAAATGACTATGGGTATGCCGGAACTAACGCCAGTGATGTGCATAGCTCTTGCACCGAAGTGATGATGTAAACGAGCGTATAAAAGTAGCTGGAATATGCCTTGTATGATACTTGATGCCGCAAGTAAAGCACCGATGCGAGGAGGGTCAAGGGAAAGACCACCAAGTTCAATCGGTGTCGCATAGAAAACAGGTAGGATCAAACTCAATGCCATGTGAAACAGGCCCATGGTGGCATAACTCGCTGTCACAGTCAACACTTTCGAGGTTAGCAAGGCGCGCAGCGGAAGCGGCTTTGGTTGAACTTCTCCAGGATGAAATGTAACGTTGCTCGATGGCTGGCGAGACTTCGAATATGACTGTCCGAAGAATCCTCCTTTAACTAGCTCCCAAAGTGGTGTCCTGGTAGAAACGCTCTTGTAACCACACTTAGTCTGATCCAGAGATGGATTTTCAGCATCACGCCCACCTCTTTAAGACAAATACACGCGACTAGCCAAATTATCGATATGAAAAATGCCGAGATAGAGCACGGCAGGAGATATGGGTAGGTTTTCAGGAGTTCTGATCGGCCAAAGATGTCAGGGAATCTGTCTGTTGGTCGGGAGAGAAATCCCCCAATGAGTGATCTAGTAGATGCCGTGAACCTCAGCTTGAGGGAAAATGTACTGTGTGCCTACCCAACTGTGGTTCCAATCATCACCGGAATTGGCATATAACTGAATGCCTTGGGCATATTGGTTGCGTCAGTAATGTCCATCACCAAGGTCTTGATGACAACATCGCCCGGATCAAATGCCCCGCAGACAACACAGCTGTGGTGAAGTAATTGACGATCACAACTAATATTTGATATTTAACTGAACACACTGACCTGACTACCAGACCAAGGAAGCTCTTCGACAGCCCAAACGCAAACATCGAAACAACATGTGCTAATAGAGCTGTCAGTAATACAGGTTTCCGCCCGATGTAGTCGGACAGTCGACTCCAATGAAAAATAGTCAGGGTGTGAGCTACAGAGGATGATAATTGCTCGAGAGAATATTAGCCACGAATAAAGGGGTAGGAGCAATGAAGCCATGCTTACAAGGATGCCGACATAACGACCGACCTGGGATTCGTCTCCGTGAGTGACTCCAATATCTCTAATGAGCTTGGCAAAGTTCCAGTTGTGATCAGATATAAGTCCAGCGAAGTGAATATACTACCCACTTGGGGAATAAACGGGGCAAGGGTCCGAGAAGAAAGAAAATCAGGCATCTCCAAGAGCAGTAGAATCCAAAATTGATCCCAGGGAAGAGGTGTCTTGGCTGTTGGCTGCTCTGGTCGTTGCAGAAGAGGTGTCTCCTCGTCATCCTGCGGTGGAATCATAGTGGTATGAGAGAACGACTGAGATGAAAGACGCACCTATACTACGTGAATTCATTTCAATGCAACGGCAATTAGTGTTGCTGTTGAATCGAGGTCACCCCGAGGTGAGTTCGATTCGGTTCGAAAATGAGGCAGTTCGATTCGTTTACACCTCGCATCGAATTAGGCAAATGAGATGCTAAATCTGGTCTGTGACTTGGTGATTCGTTAGAGTAGTACTCCAGCAACCTGTCATGCTACGGTACATAAATACGTCTACCTGTATTTATCATCCGCAGACGCCATGGCAGGTCTGATGTTTATGGTCTGCCCATAGTGTCAGGATATGCACCCCAATACTGTGCCCAGCTGGTAGGTCGACTTATGGTTGGTTACCTTCGCGATCTCAAGGTCTGCGCCCTCGCGAGGTGGGATTAAAAAGAGGAGACATTTTTTTTAAAGTCAGATTTCTGTCCAATTGGGGTGAACCAGCTGCTACCCTAGTATGTATCTAGGAAAGAGGAGACATAATAACACAAAGCGACGTTACAGGGTATAGGTTAGTGGAGTTTTGCCAGTTCTGCCTCCTACACTAGACCATAATGTACACGGTCATTCGCGATAATATCATTGGGGATCTTCCCATACACTACGAGGATCACGGGGAAGCAATAGACCAGTACCTACAGCGAGAAATGCAATTGCGATCAAGAAGTAGTATATCGACCACGCATTATGCCCTTCCTGCAATGAATAAGAGAAGACCGAAGCCGCAGACGCCGGGCCAACGATCCTTCCTGCTGCGATAGCCACCTGCGTGATTCCATTGGTTACTCCGAGCGAGGCGCGATTGGGAGCAGCTGCTCTGATGAATAATGTCAGGCAGGCTATGAGTTGTTCTCAGTTCAACAGGACGCAGGAAGTGCTGAATTAACATACGGAAGCACATGAGCAGGCTAGTCTTCAGCGTAAGCTGGACGACAACACACAGCCACACCGCCACGCCTATTCCATAGGCCCGAGCCAGAGCATTGGTCACTGGAAATAAAATGACCATGGGTATGCCGGAGCTAACGCCGGTGATGTGGATAGCTTTTGCACCGAAGCGATCATGTAAACGAGCGTATAAAAGTAGCTGAAACATGCCATGTGTGACACTTGATGCCGCAAGTAAAGCACCGATGCGAGGAGGGTCAAGGGAAAGACCACCAAGTTCAATCGGTGTCGCATAGAAAACAGGTAAGACCGAACCAAACCCCATCAGAAACAGGCCCATGGTGGCATAACTCGCTGTTGCGCTCAACACTTTCGAGGTTAGTAAAGCACGCAGCGGAAGCGGCTTTGATTGGACTTCTTCAGGATTCACTTCCCCAGTATCAATCATAATATCGCTCGATGACTGGCGAGGCTTCGAGTATGACTGTCCGAAGAATCCTCCTTTAATGAGCTCCCAAAGCGGTGTCCTGGTAGAAACGCTCTTGTAACCACAATGAGTCTGATCCAGAGATGGATTTTCAGCATCCCGCTCACCTCTTTAAGACGGACATACGCCACTAGCCAAGTTATGAATATGAAAGATGCCGAGATAGAGCATGGCAGGAGATATGGGTAGGTTTTCAGCAGTTCCGATCGCCCAAAAATGCCAGGGAATCTTTCTGCCGGTCGAGAGAGCGATCCTCCAATGAGTGGTCTAATATATTCTATGAACCGCAGCGCGAGAGAAAATGTACTGCATGCCTACCCAACTGTGGTTCCAATCATCAACGGAATTGGCATATAACTGTATGCATTGGGCATATTGGTTGCGTCAGTAATGTCCATCAGCAAGGTCTTCATGATAGCATCGCCCGGATCAAATGCTCCGCAGACAACACGACTGTGGTCAAGTAATTGACGATCACAACCACTATTTGATATTTAACTGAGCACACTGACCTTACCAGCAGAGCAAGGAAGCTCTTCGACAGCCCAAACGCAAACATCGAAATAACAAGTGCTAATATAGCTGTCAGTATTACGGGCCTCCGCCCGATGTGGTCGGACAGTTGACTCCAATGAAAGATGGTCAGGGTATGAGCTGCAAAGTACGATGATTGCTGGAGAGAATAGTATCATGAACGAAGGAAAGGGCAAAAACTATGAAAACATGCTTACAAGAATGCCGGCGTAGTGTCCAACCTGAGTTTCGTCTCCGTGAGTGACTCCGATGTCTCTGATGAGCTTGACAAAGTTCCTGTGATGAGATATAAGAGCGAAGGGAATATCCTCACTTGAGGAATAAACGGCGCAAGGGTCCCAGAAGAAAGAAAATCATGGCATCTCCAAGAGCAATAGAATCCAAAATTGATCCCATGGAAGAGGTGTCTTGGCCTTTGGTTGCTCTGGTCGTTGCAGAAGAGGTGTCTCCTCGTCATCCTGCTGGGCAATCATGGTGGTACGAGCCTACGAGGGAACGGCTCGAATGAGAAATGCAGCTCATTCCAAGTGAGGACATGCTAGACATAATACAGCCTGAGGCACATTGCATTACATAAATACGTCGACCGTAAGTTTATGTGGTGACCATGCCATTACGTGCGTACCTGTTGATGCCATCCGCGGGCGCCACAGGTCCAATGACTTGTTCGTTTACTTATGGTCTACCCAGTTCGGGGTGCACTGTACACAAGCTAACGCAACGGGGATTCGGGCTTATTAGATGAGAAGTCGTTCCACGAAGTCGGCGGTCGCTGCTCGTCGATAAAGAGTACGGCAGGTTAATGATCAAAGTTTCTGACAGTGATAGGCTATGTAGCAACCGGGGTCAGACACGTCAAAGTAAGCACCTCCTATTACGCACGTTGCCCCGTATACTTGATCACGTTGTACGGGTAGTACCTCAGCTACTCCACAAGTACTCGCCCGGAAGGGCTAGACCTTACGTGCATGGTCTACGCATGCCAGACTAGAGCAGACTTAGCAAGATGTAAGACCTGAATCAGATAAATTAAATGTCTTTCAGTAGCAGAGCTAAACGTGTAATGAGAGTTCACTGCGTTACGTCTACGATGACTGTCCTTCTTTACACCCGACAACGTAGATTTCCGCCCACCATCGCTATCGTAGCACCAAGACACCAACCAAGCTCTGTGCCTTCAATACGCTTCCCAAGCTGCACCTCCCGATCATCACCAAACTCGTAGCCAAGGACCAGCAAGGCATGCTGGAAAGTAAGATCAAGGCACCACTCCGGTCGACCTTCGAGTTCTTCCATGATGTCAGGGTATGCACCCCAGTACTGTGACCAGCTGGTAGGTCCTGCGCAGACCCGTTTAGCAAGCGTGGCGAATGTTGAAATCGACATGGGGGGCTGGGGATGATCTGGTGACGAGTCTGCTAAAAGCAATGGGGTGACCCGATCGAAGAAATACGAGAGAAGAAGGATTTTTCCGTTAGGAAAGGCGTCCAGGAGTGATGGCTGGTAAACACCATTGAAGGAGCAGGGTTTGAGTTCACAAATACTAGAAGCGATCGATGAATACGAAAAAGGTCAATAGAAAACAAAGACTTACTCATCCTTTGCCATGACAAGCTCCAAGACACGATTACAAGCCTCAAAACTGCCAATATCCGATCCCGTCATCATCACCGTCACAGTATCGCCGTCCCCCGCAGGAAGCTTCACCTCCTTCACTGACCCTTGAGCCAAGCAAGGATTGTGAATCATTCTTTTCCGATCGTTATCGCCATTCTTGCTAGACCTCAGAGAATCCATGAATTGAACGACGCGATGCACGCTCTCCCGAGCGCTCTTGAGGCCATATCCAAGATACGAGTGCTGATATAGCACTCGGTTAGCCCCACCAAACTCGAGCTCATACTTGTGCTCGCCCTCCTTGAGACCCTCATCACCTTTCTCATCACCAAACTGGGGCTCGAACACGATCTGCGTGGACCCTCCACCCTAAATCAAGCACAGCATAGGGCGGCGCGTCCTCGGGGGAATCACCTCTAATGGTATTGAGAAGATAGTTCGCAGTAATCCACGCATAAACGCCCTCGTCTTTGCCGTCCATAATGACAACACCATCCTTATCGGGGAACGGGAAGGGGTATTTGGAAAGGATGTGGTCATGCACTGCCTTGAGAATATCTTCGCTTTGGCGGGCGCCGAGAAGTCGAAGCCCAGCGGTGGCTTTAACAGCGACAGGCGTACAACTGCGCAGAGATTCGGGTACCACGTTCATGGCTTCGTCGAGAAGAGGGTTAAGGCTCCCTGCCGCCGCACTTGGGAGTCCTGCATACGAAGAGAGCCCTGGTTGAATCATGCGGAACACCTCGTACTCAAAGGTTGGCGAGGGTCCGCAGTTGTGGAATTTGTAGATGTGAATGCGCGAGCCAGTAGAACCGGCGTCAATCATGAGAGCATACTGCACAAGAGGGAGTGAAGGAGAATGTGGGGAAGTACAGTGTACAGTTTTGAGGAGGTCTGGGTCTGTTTCGGGAGAGGTAGGGAAGTACGTTTTGGAGGGTGGCGAGGCAGCAGTAGTCTTGGGAATGTCAATTTTATCTTCTGAGGGATTCGAAGGAGTTGTTGTTGTAGGTATATGTAAAACTGGAGGATGAGCATCGTCTATTCCAGGCGTCGGCGAGTCTTGTTTTCATGATATGTAAATGTATTCCTTCACGACAACTATCGCAAGACGTACCAGGTATCACATCTATCCTCGATCTTGGTCCAAAAAACCAGACCACGGAAATGAGCACTGCAGCGCCAATTGCGATCTTCTTCCATGCTAGCATCCTAGTCGCACGACCTGGACCAAAGCCGCCCTCAAGACGCTCATAGTTGCTGCTCGTTGACGTGAAGACCATGTCAGTTGTCAGGAGCCTGCGAGCACGGGCCTTGTGTCTGAGGTCGACGGACGTAGAGTGACTGGAAGCTTCTGAAGTATGTAATCGCGTAATGGCGAGTTGGCAGCCTTCCAAGACAAAGAGTTGGTCTCGCTTAAGTATTAGTCAATCCTTCAAGCTTAAGCCCCAAGTTGAAGGAAGAGTCTTTCAGGTGAAACGTGGTCCACTGACGCTCGTGGTTGTTCAATAACAAGTTTGGTTAGCATAGCCTCAATTCACGCAATTAATTATGACGCAAAAAAGTAGTACTTTTGATTTGCATGTAATCAACCTTGGACATATAGACGGGAAACGTGAATACTACTAGATGGCGTGTAATGAAATTAACAGGATAAAAATCAAGAAAATGACGAAGGTGGGGACGAGGAACGCAGGTCAAGAGCGATCATGAACATGGGGAAAGGGGATACGACGATGCTCTTCGCCAGTGGATGGGGAATGGGGATGATGAACATGATAAGAATACACAGAGCATCGAAGTCGAGAACTATGGTATCAAAGAACGACGAAGGGAATGACGAGACTACTTGAGTGGTATTCATGGGTCTGGAAGCTCGGGATATTCGATGTTATGACTTCGCAGTAGGGCCTGGTAAGTCATAGCCTTCGATTTCCAGATCTCACTTTCACGCTTGTATTGCTCAACACTCTCCTCCAACTCGCGCTGGTACTCCAGCTTGCGCTTGCGACTTCGTCGAGCAGCGACCGTGTTTTGGCGCCTCTTTGCCTCAATCTGCTCCTGCTCAGTCATGGAAGGGAGGATTCGCACATCCTCGATGAGCTCGTCTTGCTCGTCACCGAAAGCAGCTGTACGCGCCCGCTTCCGAGCGAAGACAGCAGGAACCTCCTTGCGAGAAGTCACTGACGGGGTAAGGTACTTGCGCTGCTGTGTGGGAGCATCGATAGGGACAAGGGCCTCCGGCGTAATGTTCTTACGCGTGCCAGTGACAGCCACTTTCCGCTGCGGTGGACGATGACTGGCAGGAGAGTCGAGGGGCGATTCGAGTGGAGTGTTGAGCATTGGAGTGTCGGGGGACATTTGATACAGTTCATCAAAGTTGGTTGGGAGGTGGTATGATTCAGTGGGTTTGCATGGGGGATAAATAGAATCAAAGAGGGACGGGAGTTCGCCGAACGAGTCACCCCCAAAATCATCCAAAAGCGGACTCGTGAAGATGTCCGCGTTGATGTCCGCAGAGCCGAATGCAGGCGTAGTGAGCAGCTCATCATCGAAAGGCGAGTCGATGAGGGGGTGAAGTGAGGTACTCATTTAAGTCATTCGAGTTGGTGAG
>NW_024541773.1:0-13331 GCF_016758755.1 Suillus discolor
AAGCCCACTTCATTCGCAGACGAAATCAGCCGAGAAGTCGAGAAGGCTTTCAAGGTCTGCAAAGATCGGAGGACGAAATGCCTGTCGGAGAGGGCATCAGTTTTGCTCCCTTACTCTCTTCAATTTCCAATGAGTCGTTTCTCAACTCTTCGAATTCATGATACTTGCATGAGCAGATGGGCGCAGTGATGTCTGGAGGTGAAGGGATTTTGGAAGAGCTTCAAGATGAAGTCACCGTAGTGTGCTTCTTGCACGTGCGTCGACCAGCCCAGCAGTGTGGCATGCACTCTCGTGTACCAGCCACAGGCCCCTGAAATCTTGCCGAGGCTATTCAAGAAAGGCACCCAAGAGATGGAAACTGTTGTGAACTCACTCGGTTTTTGCATGAGCGCGTTCATCATCAGGTTTCTCTTCTGGTTTTCATATGGCATATTCATTACGAGGAATATGCGGCATGACTGGGCCAACCACAATCCCGTCAGTCAGAACTATTACCGGTAACGGCATCTATCTTCAATGTCTTGGTCGCATGAACACTGGGGTCCCTACCAGAACCGTACTCTTCGCAGCCGCGCGAGAGGCCCAAGGCCCGACTCCTTTACAAGATCAGAAGAGCACTCAAGTTACTTTTCTCGAATATGAAGATGATACTGCGAGAAGCGCTCCCTGGATTGAGCCTTCGCTAGGAGGGAGTACTCTAGGTCAAACCCTCAGAAAGTGGATAGACGAGATGGCCATCGTCGGTTGTCTTGCGTGGTTGGGAAAGCACAGGAGGAATTTTTTGGACTACATTTTGGATGGGTTTCCGCAGGGTATGAATTTCAAGTTGTTTGAAGATGAAGAAGCCACTGGGAGTACCTAGATCGACTTGTTCAAATTGATCTTCGCTTACTGAGACGCATCAGTTGTAGTAGTACTGTACATATCATTGTGAATCAAATGCCAGTGCGGACTCATTAAGCAGTGATAATTGCAGGAACGTTTATGTTAGCGGAAGTATCAAAAGAATTAGACAACATTTATACCCACATATTGCTTCGCTTCAGAAGCTTCTTGACAATCCGGAGTTGAACCAATATAGTGCGGAGGCATACCCGTGATAGACTACATCTTGCGATCGAAGAAGAAGCCAGATGGTGTGGGTGCATACAGCATACCGTTTTGTGGTGACATCTCATCTCATGAGTATGCCAAAATTGCACATTGGTTTTCAGAGAATGTTCCTGGTGCTTCCGGTCAGTCGAAAAATGGCTTGGTGACATGCCTTTGGTGCATGCTTTCATTCTCGTTATTGCTTATCGAAAGGCCAGTGAGTTCGAAAAAAACATCAAGCTTGAAACGAAGAATGGAACGATAGCATGCTGTGAAGATGGCTTTGGCTGATCTATGATAAGCTATCCTACCAACAGGCTGAGTGTCTGACCGCACTAGAAGCAAGGATGTTTGAGGATTCCGAAGAAGCAGGACCTGCAGGGTTTGGATACTGGCCAACGTCACAGGCGATGGAATGTGTATCTCGGCATTCCTACTGAATGGGTTTCTGGAAGAGATATAGCGAGAGTGAACTTGAGGAAGACATTACTGCTCCGTTCGATGGATATCTAAATTATGTGATTGACAGCACGGCCCCTTATTCAGTGCTAACTCTGATGCTACATATTTGGAGTCTGCAGACGAGTTATCCGAAGCTGTAGTTCCTCTCTGCTGGCTGAAGAATGTCCGCCCCGTTAAACGTCGATGTGCTCCACAGCCTGCTCGAAGGGTCCAGAGAGGGAGAGAAAGAAAATGGACATTGGCTTATGTCCTAGTTGTACATGTCCCTACGACAAATAAAATAACGAAGGAATGGTCATGAACTCATCCAACTTGATCTGGAAGTCGAATGTAGAACTTATAAGAATGGCCCGCATCAAGGCTTGTTGTCAGTGCCGCGTCACAGTCGCGGCAGGACTGTGTCGAAATAGCTACGCCATTGAAGAGATAGCTGTTGGAGGTGACCTCCTTGTGTGTAAGGCTCTTCTACCATCGTTGCACAGGAGCACGTTTACTCACGTCGGTTGAACTTTTAGAGGAGATCACATGATGGCTGCGATGGCTAACATCCTGTAATCATTTGTGTAATTAATTGTCCGACCGTGACTGGGCTGGCGGTTAACTCTGACTTTCGTGAGCACTATAACTTCGCCTGATACTGAGACTATGACCTACTTTGACTTTCACGATCTTGAATGGCTCTCTGTGACATATGGATACCCGGTAGTCACTGGTTAAAACGAAGTTTGAATTTGAACTTCATCAATCACGTAACTTAATAAGGTATACCCTTTAACGACAACGCCGCCACATGGACATGGCGTGTCCATCGCAAGTTAGCGCTCAGTTCTTAGACTTGAACTCTACAGAATGACACGACGTCGCAGGAATACACCAAAACAACAAGCCAGAACAGAGCTTGCAGGAGAAGCTCAGAAGACAGACGGCTCTCCGAGTTCCTGTGCACCTATGACACAATATCAACATTTCATTCCACGGTTCATATTGCGAAGATTCCAAGTCGGACCAGTGAAGTGTGTTTTCAGAGTCCTCTTGAGCACTCTGCGTGTAGACACTAGACCAGAGCACTGAATGATTTTCTTTGCAGGCCCAAAGCAGAACGACAAAAAGAATTTCGACGCACCGGTGTTGATCCTGAATACGTCCACTACTATGATATCGCTACGGGTAGCCTTGACATTCGTCCTATTGGAAAGGTGTATGGCGTACCGAATGTCTACCAGGACGTCCGAAACACCTCTAATATCAACGAAGTGGAGGAGAAATTAGCGGACCTCGAACGTCATGCGGCCTCCATTATCATGGACTTGCATAAAGCGCTTCCTCAGGGTACGTTCACTCTGAAGCGGAGGTCGCTAGAACTCCTGAGGAAGTTCCTGTTTATCATGCATTATCGCAATGTATCATATTCCGGCACTTACTTCCAAGTGGATCACCCAGAGAACGCAGGAGGCCGTCAGTGGATTGAGTCCTTCATGAAGGCGAAGGGTATTCATTCTGCTGTCGAGATATGGCTACACTTCCTCAAATACTACCTCGATTCATCTCATTCAGACATCATGCGAGATGCTGCAGAACTCGTGGAGAAGTACGGCGAAGTAGGCCTTCAAAAAATGATGATTGAATCGCATATCCCACCTGATCTCGAACACTTCCCAGCTTACACTTACCACACTCACGCGAACAACTACTTCTTCAGTATCTGGGAAGCAGCGGAAGGAGAAGAATTTATCCTCACACACAACGCATTTGGCTTGTGGGAAGGTTTGGCAGGTGGCCACCCCGACTTGCACCGTATATTCATAGTTAGCCCTCGCATTGCTCTCATCCTGCGTAACATTATATTGCGTCCAGAGATGAAGGCATACGTAAAGCAGGTTCCGTTCGTGAGCTCCTTGCTCAACGTGAATCCAGCACCACCAACTCCAATTTACGCCAGTGGAAAAGACGGTGCCCACATCGGCCATGCAGATTGGAATTCTGCAACATCGCTTGCACGTTACAGATCCTCCCAGGAAGGGGGAAACGATAGTTTTGTGTTCAAGATCACAAAACTGTCGCGACCCCAGACATTGGAGCTCAATTCCGTCCTATTAGTCAACGCGAGGAAGACGGGCTCTTTGACCTTCCTGTCAAGGAGGAGTATGCTCCGCACTGCGCGTGCGTTCCGGAGTTTGCCAGCCAATATCGAAGCGAGCGAGCTGCTTGTTCCGCTCATTGCGCGATTAACGGATACCATGGAGACAGAAGTGTCAGCTCTTCGCCCACCATCACAGTCGCCGGCGGCTGTCCTCGACCAGGACGTTGACGCACTCACACTCGTTGATGTAGTGCTCTATGTGCTTCTAATGCAGATATGCACGGGTATCAGGCAGTTCGAAACGGCATACGACAGGGCACATCTAGTCTTTAGAATCATGGAGAAAGCAAAGCCCACTTCATTCGCAGACGAAATCAGCCGAGAAGTCGAGAAGGCTTTCAAGGTCTGCAAAGATTCGGAGGATGAAATGCCTATCGGAGAGGGCGTCAGTTTTGCTCCCTTACTCTCTTCGATTTCCAACGAGTCGTCTTCTCAACTCTTCCAATTCATGATACCTTGCATGAGCAGACTGGGCGCAGTGATGTCTGGAGGTGAAGGGATTTTGGAAGAGCTTCAAGATGAAGTCACCGTAGTGTGCTTTCTTGCACGTGCGTCGACCAGCCCAGCAGTGTGGCATGCACTCTCGTGTACCAGCCCACAGGCCCCTGAAATCTTGCCAAGGCTATTCAAGAAAGGCACTCCAACGGATGGAACTGTTGTGAACTTCACTCGGTTTATGCATGAGCGCGTTTCATCATCAGGTTTCTCTTCTGGTTTTCATATGGCATATTCATTACGAGGAATATGCGGCATGACTGGGCCAACCACCAATCCCGTCAGTCAGAACTATTACCGGTTAACGGCATCTATAATTCAATGTCTTGGTCACACGATGCTGGGGTCCCTACCAGAACCATACTCTTCGCAGCCGCGCGAGAGGCCCAAAGCCCGGCTCCTTTACAAGATGTCAGAAGAGCATTCAGAGTTACTTTTCTTGAATATGAAGATGATACTGCGGAAAGCGCTCCCAGGATATGAGCCTTCGCCAGGAGGGAGTACTCTAGGTCAAACCCTCGGAAAGTGGATAGACGAAATGGCCATCGTCGGTTGTCTTTCGTGGTTGGGAAAGCACAGGAGGAATTTTTTGGACTTCATTTTGGATGGGTTTCCGCAGGGTATGAAGTTCAAGTTGTTTGAAGATGAAGAAGCCACTGGGAGTACCTAAATCGAGCTGTTCGAATTGATCTTCTATCTAAAGCGTTCAAGATCACTTACTGAGACGCATCAGTTGTAGTAGTATTGTACATATCCTTGTGAACCAAATGCCAGCGAGGATTCATTAAGCAGTGATAATTGCAGGAACTTGTTCAAAGGCTATGTGGCGGCCAAAGCACGACGATTCCAAGTACTGGCAGTCCATGACATGCACTGTGAAGTTTATTCGAGGTCCGCTGAGAGTGACCCTACGAGCTCATCTATACCCACATGACGATAATTTGATATAGTAGCTCACATCTTTCCACACTATCATGATATTCTTTCGCCCATCGCCTCGAGATGTCCTCCTCCGACGCCCCATGCACCTGTTAACTGACGCTTTCAGGACCACAAGTTAAAATGGGCATTGGCAGCGGCAGGTTCAAAATTACCACCACCAAGGAACGGCTTAGAGTCGGACGCACTACGTGATTCTATGAACGATAATAGAGGCTGGCGTGTATTTTCCCGTGTATTTTCCCATCCTCAACGAGTGGCTTGACTCTTGAGGCGACACTTTCAGCATTCGGACCCGTGTGCTGAAAATGTTAGACAAGTGGCTGAAGGTAAGAGTGCGCCTATTCAGGAAATTTTTGACTCCAACACAGAATGATTCGAACGTCGAGCAACCCTCTTTGCAGCCCTCCTGAAACAACTAGTAAGTCCTTCAAGCATTGAACCGGTGTTATTATGGCAAATAGTGTAAACGTCATTTTCCTATAATCAACTCACATTGAATCAGTGAAGAACGTGACGTCCGTGCAAGGCAAAATTTCGATATCATTGAGCGAGTTAAGTTTCCCAGAACAACAGTGGCATTGTAGGAAGGTCTAGGATTGATGCGCACAATCGGAGGAGAAAGCAAAGCGCGACCCGAAGTGACGGACAAAATATCTCCGTTGTATAGACCTGTGCCCCCGTTTAACATTTGGACAGTGCCCGCGGAAGGTTGAGCTGAAAGTCGGGACGGTCTAGATCAACAATCTGTGCGTAGTAAGTCAGTGGAACCAACCCATTTGAACTTGTATATTAATATATCCCGTTGTAGAAGCCAGCGCCATGTCAACTTCTGTCATATTGATCATGCGGAGATGCTGTTCTTGTACCAGCCGTTGCACCCGAGTGCACCGCTATAGTTACTTGTAAGGAAGCTGCGTTGAGGTCCGGGATGCAGATGGGTGCTTCATGAGCAAAGCAAAGCTAGGATTCGAAGCGATTGAGCGAATGGTGATGGATGATCCGGTTTCATTGAGGAACGAAGGGTCAAAGACTTGAATGAATGGTGGTGCAGTGTTGGTGGGGTTAAAGCCAACAGTAGACAAGGTGCGCCAGACTGTGTAGTTGGGTCCAACATTGTACATCAGAGGATTTGCGTACTGCAAAGGAACGTTAGGTACAGCACTGTATCATCACGATCTTTGACATACCGCTCCAGGAGACACGGTAAGGTGCCAGTTCGCACGACACAAGAGCTGTTGTGACAGTCAAAATCACATCCGTTGTTGATGCTGTCATCTTAATAATTAAGATGCTCTCCCCTATTTCCAGTTTTCAGAGACAGTCAGTGATCGGAATGTATTAACGTCACAAGTACCAGAGGGTGCACGGCAAATGGGGCTCAGAAGTCACCTCTTGTTGAATACAGAATTTTCATTGTTTAACAGAACATGATCGCACGTTTGTTGGCGTTTCACAGATAGCTAATTAAGACAGTCATTAGGGTTACGGAGAGCTGCCCTAAGCTGTCGCATGACCGTCAGTCGTGTAGATAAGGACGAAGAAGACGCAGAATAACCGTACTTGAAAACATTTTTGACACCGACTTCGGAGTACCAAAGGTAGCGGACCGCGAAAAAAAAACCTCCAGCTCACGGGGCTCTCAGCCCCCCGAAGTGACGAAATGAGATACGCACAAAAGCGTTCGCTGAACCAATTTGGAGGCAGAAGAATCTGGCAACCCTTGAGCTACCTTGGCTTCAGAGATCGTGTCTTCAGCCATGAGTTCTGAGGGTAATCAATCTGCAGAGTCACGACGTTTCATACTTCCTGGTTCATCAGGTGTCATCTGATAAAAGTAAGACCGTCGTCATGGGTTGTGGTAGACTGGTCCTTGCGCATCATTGTATCCGTACGAGCGAGGGACTACCGATGTTCGTTGCCATAACATGCAAACTCAAAACGAACCGATCAAAGTATACCTTGAGCACAAGTTCGGTGATCTCCTGGCAGTGCAGGACCTTTCTATGACACCTGTATGAATATGAAGGGTTCTTTCAACGAGTGCGGACTCGTCAGAACATCCAATCTTCCCCAGAGCCATGAGAGGTTGTTCAACTTAAGTACTCAGCACTCACTGGCTCATCGGCTCGACTGAACCACTCTCCTCGTTGCGAATAAGGGTGACAAGCAATACTATGGGCTGGCAGGCAAATGCATGAAGGTCATTCTTGGCCAATAGTGAGATCCAACTTGAAAAATCATTGACAAATTGTGTACGACCTGACGGAAGCTTTGGCCTATCGTAACAGTTGTAACGTACGTTCGAGTATCAAGATTCCCGTACTATCCGGCCAGATTTTCAACTCCCGGAATTAACGATTCCCAGGTGCATTACGTTCTTCGCTTGACTCTGGCCTGGAAAGTTCTCAACTTACAGAGACAGCAATCCAATACGAATCAACCCTGCAGGAATTTCCGTCACCACGAACAACATTACTGCACACTCACTGCTTCTGCACCCTGAGTGCTCAGTGCTGTGTTGTTTTGAAGGATTTTCGTCACATCAGCAAGGATGGGAACGACATCGATAGCTTGCCAGGATCCTGTCCCGTTCCAACTTGGCGGCGGCGATTGTTGTGCAGGAAGTGGCACTCGGGGCTCATAGCTTTTCGTGTCTGGTTCCGGATACGAAGATTTGGTGTAGGACGGATGGACTCGGATCCTGCCGCCGCCGAACTGTTTCAATTAGTGCAGCGAACGTGACTAGTTCCTGGTTCAAACACTGCGGCCAGGTCTGGAGGTCTGCGCGTATGAGCATGCTACTTTCCATTACACATGTTACGAGCTCAGCGCTGTGGCTTTTCCTTTATCCTCGGGCCTGGCAATTCTGTTCTTCCTGATGTGGGCAGGCGATGTTGTGCATAGGGCGCGGAAATGTAACTGGTACCTTGATGGCCCCAGGGCCCACACTGACCAGGGTCATTCCATAGTGATCCACCGACTCGCAAGTGGATAATACCTAACCGCCTTGCTCTCTGTTATGCTCACGGCTGCATCGAATCAGATAATTGTTTGCTGACACTGTAAATCTGGCGGTCTTTTACCTCCGGTTGCTCTGGACCTGCTCACTCGATAGCGATGAATGATATTCCCATCTAGCTCATCACAACACTGTTCTCCTGGTGTCACCACCTAGTTTCTATCACTCACAGAAGTTGAGATAATTGCGGTGAATCTTAAGGTGGTATCTTGTTTCTCATCGATCCAAACGTTTACATTCCTGTGTCCAGATATCGTTTTCCCTGATATTGTGCAACCTGCTGGCGATTATGACATACACATACCCGCACTTGATCGCAAAACCGATTATCCTCGTCTCACTCTGCCTCTAGTTGTCCCAACTTCACGACGAGTGACGTTGCCCTAACGCTGCAATTCACTGCCATCGATCTCGGCGCATTCTTCTGCTTCTAATAACCACATCTGAGGAATTTTTTGATGGAATGATGTTGTCGGTGGGAAACTGACCAAGTCAGCCTCCACGAACACGTTGATGGAACGGGAGTCGAAACCCGCCTCTGAGAGAATTAGTAATTACTGCCAACCTTCGTATCTCAAGATGGATATGTTGCATATACTATACAAGGGTGAGGGTCTTTTTGACCACAAGACCGGTGATACTGACATAGTAATTTCTTTCGTAGGATCATCTTCTTGACAATTCGTTGTGACGATCGCATGAGGGCGAGCATAGATGTTGGTTTCTCGACAATAGAGAATAACTGACAGCTTCGTTTATGTGGAGGGAGGCAATGTGTATTATAAATCCACCAATTGGCAATCGCTCCGTTCTTACAATGTGTAGATGGATCAAGTGCGCGCGCGCACATGGCGTCAATACCAATTGGAAATCGCTCCGTTCTTACAATATGTAGATGAAATTTTGAAACCTGAGTCGCATTCAACACATTGTCGTGCTTCGGCGTTAGTATCGATTTCAAGACATTGTGAATACTCAAACAATGGGTTCGGGACAGTATCAGTAGTTGCTATAGTATGCAAGAAGTGAGACAATCATAATATGGCAATTACGGATGCATCTGGTATCGGGTATGTAACTCCATGGCGCTTTCCGACACGGCATGAAAAATTTGAATCTCTTGTTCTCTGCCTCATCGCCGAAACTGTGACAGAGACCACACTAGGCTCTGCTAGGCTGCGCACCGCCAACAATTCAGTTCTTGGCACCACAGCCCGATACTTTCTCTGAATCCACGGGCCTCGAGTTGACCAGCAGCCAATGAATCCTGGTTCGTTCATTCCGACACGACCGGGATGGAAGAATATCTCAGCCCCGAGGCATAAGTACTCCGTGACGACAACATGGCACGAGCCCATCTGGTCATGGTAGAAACCTGTGTGTTAGTGCCTATCTGCAAGGCGGCTGTTGTGAAGGTAATAATGATGAGTCTCATTGTCTCGGGTCAAATGTCGGCAACGACAGCCCGGATCAAGCCTCATGGAAAGTTTCTGCCTTTGTCTTCCACAACTTTTCGCCGCAAGTTACACTAATCTCTACAAAGACGCTTTTCACGCGACATTCGTCCGAATTTTAACTGCCCGATCGGCTCACCCGTATTATGTCTCAACGGCACATATAATCGAGGTCAAATCTTATGGACTAATGTCCCACTGTCGCATGATAAATAAGCCTGGTAACAAGTGCGACATCCTTCTGTTCTTCTTGGCCGTGTCTTCTTCTATCGCCATTCTAGTGGTGGTGACGACTGTCACATAATATGCAGTTTATCAAGAACTTGACACGAGGATTCCCGACCATTACTGGCATACGATGGTTCAACCTTTCTGTCCTCGTTATCACGCCAGCCCTTTCCCTGTACGGCTTGCTATATGTTCCCATCCTTCGGAAGACTGTCGTTTGCACTATCCTCTATTACATTTACTCCATGCTCGGTAGGTACTCGGCAATAGTAATTTCTTCTGATTGCTGAATTCGCTTCGCTAGGCATCACTGCTGGTGAGTAATGAAAATACCTGCAACGAGATAGCATTAGAACGCGTTACTCCAGGGTACCACCGGCTTTGGTCGCACAGATCGTATAATGCTTCGTTCCCTTTGCAGGTATTCCTTATCCTTGCGGGAGCGAGTGCAGTGCAAGGCTCGTGTTACTGGTGGGCACGCCGACATCGTTCTCACACAGACATACCGACACCGACTTTGACCCTTACAACTCGGAACGTGGCCTCCTCTGGACGCACATCGGATGGATCATTTTCGAGTCGGACTTGAAAACGGGACCAGCCGATATTTCTGATTTGCGTAAGGATCCTCTCGTACAATGGCAGCACCGATGGTACTTTGTTATCTTGACTATTTTGGCTATTTGCTTCCAATGGTCATTCCTGGCTTGTTGTGGGGAGACTGGAAAGGCGGGTTCTTTTCGTTGGTGCCCCTTCGCATGACTGCGTGCCATCATGTGAGTTTTATCTTGTCCATCAAGGCAAAGCTTAACCTTCGTCTTAGAGCACTTTTTGTATCAACTACCGTTGCTCACTATCTCGGCAGCACACCATACGATGACAAGCACTCGCCGCGCGACCACCTTATATCCGCTATTCTTACGATGGGGGAAGGGTACCATAATTTCCACCACCAATTTCCCATGGACTACAGGTAGCAGTTGACCTTCATCGTGCCGTTCTCAGTTCTATTTACGAGTCTGGTCTTTCCACCAGGAATGCATTCCGATGGTACCAGTATGACCCTACCAAGTGGTTCATCGCTATGTGCCATTCCTCGGGATGCCTCCCATTTCGTGTTTTTCCAGCAAACGAATTGAAAAGGGTGCACTCACGATGAAGCTCAAGGCTCTCAAGGACGTTCAGAGACTCGATTGAATGCCTGTGCCTCTGCAGGAATTACCCGTTGTAACGTGGGAGACATTGAGCAAACGCTATCCTATACAAAAGAAATTCCTGAAAAAGTACAAAATTTCTGTCAAATTCCAGAAGAATCCCAGACTCGCACTCTTCTCCTCATCTCGGTTTTATTCATGACGCATCCTTTTTCCTCGATAGCCATCGGGAGGTCCCGCTCTGCTCACACGAAACTCTGGAAATTACATGACAGCCTCCTTTTTCGGTGGCAGTCTATGCCCCACTCTCACGCAAGCGCACAACGTGTGTATCATCTTCTGTTCGTTATCTAACGATGCTAATGATTGACTCTCATCCCTCGTTGGCCGCTGTGAATACATACTCCAATACATAGCTCCCTTGCGATGAGGCGCGTGGGCATCCTTGCCGGTGGTGTAGAAGTGCCAGCAGAGCATGCCATCCCACCCAGTCAACATCTTGTGATCCGTACTCATGCCTCGCATTAAAGACACAGCCACTTGACCCAGTTTCGTTAGACACTCCACTTGTGTAGTATTAATGTGATCCTTCATCTTAAAAATATACGAGTATCTATAGCGTAAATATCCAAATTTGTAGCTTCTATCAGTACAGTTTTCAACCCCGCTAGATCATCCTATGTATTTTCTCTTACACTTCGTTACTACTCGCCCCTTGCTTTCTTTCTATTCTGTACATACTAGTCTGGTCCGATGTTGAGTGACTGTTGTGCACTAAAACATCATGCCATAAATTAAACAGTGCTCACTGCGGTAACAATGCCATCTCATTCTCGTTGGAATGGGATGAAACTAGTGTCGCTCAGTGTCCTTCATTATAGGCTTATAGCATTGCAAGTTGCAACGGGGTAGGTGACATTCGCGATTGCTACCTGTGCGAAATGGACAAGTTTTAGCGTTGCCCGTATTCAAACTTTTATCGCAGAGCTGAGCCAATGCAGATCGAAGTGGTTGCACATGCACGCAGAAACACGTCTCATTAACGTTTTAACACTCGCTGTGTTATGTAAAGTGAAATCCTCGTATCGAGGAGCCGTAATAATTCATAAACTAACTTTCAAGGGAGGTCTACCGATTGCGTAATGAATGCCCCGGATGCCTCGTGTCGACCAGTTTAAAATCTTCCACCTTGGTCTAAACTCAGACTGCGTCCTTCATACCACCACACGTCAATTGCTTGAAGCCTTTGAAGTTTTTGAAACATGTCGGAACCAACAGCAGCACAGCTTAAGGACGAGGGCAACGATTTCTTTAGGAAGCAAGACTACGTTGGAGCATTAGCAAAATACACCAAGGCTATTGCTCTGGATGACAAGAACGCTGTTTTGTATGCGAATAGAGCTGCTTGCCATCATGGGTTGAATAGGTGAGGTTACAGTTATAGAGCTGCGGTAAAAAAACTGACTGCAATCTTTAAATAGATACCTAGATGCTGTTGATGACGCGAAGATGGTACTGATGCCAGCATCGTATACATGGAAAAACATTAATGCGTCGTGACTTAGGCTACGCAGATTGATCCAGGTTATGCAAAAGGGTGGTCACGACTAGCAGCATCTCGAGACGTAAGTCCTTTTGCGCTCCCTTCTCGTCTGATCTGACGTCATGCATAGGCCCTCGCGGAGTGGGAGCGAAGTGCTGAAGCGTGGCAGAAGGCACTGGATGCACTCCCCAAAACCAACCTCAGTCCCGCAGAACCAGCGACAGAAAGATCAATATAGTGCCGGTCTGGATGCAGCCAAAACCCGTGGCAAGACCGCAGAGAGCCCCTCTGTTTCTCGTTTCAAAGCAGAGGATGCCAATCTTCCTTGGAAACTCGCGACGGAGATGCTTCCTGAACTTCGGAAAGCGGGTCCCGAAAAATACTCTAGCAGTGTGAGTTTTACTTGTAATGTTGCACCATCGCTGAACAGGGGTACCTTTCATGTAGGCCTGGGTGATTTCATATGCATACGAGGTATGTTTGCGCATTTCTATGTAATAAGGTCCTATTGACATTTACTAGGAATTCACGAAAGGAGTGGCATTTATGAATGAAAATTCCTCACCCTCAAGCTCCAGGAGGCTTTGCCTATGGCGGAAATACGATGGTGAGTTCAAGCCGCTTCTTCAGCTTGCAATATCATGGTACCTAACACACGCAGGGCTTGACGTATTTGACCAATGGTTTGATGCGTGACGAGCGCGCGTTCCATCTAAATGGCTCCGACTGGATTACCAAGTACAATAACCAAGGCATCTTATTCTAGCATCGCGTGAGGAATCACACTGACCGAGTTCAGTCA
>NW_024541774.1:0-13325 GCF_016758755.1 Suillus discolor
ATTTGTTCATTCACTTTAGTTGTGGAGCTGGCCAAACAAAAGGGTCCCGCTTATTACGACACTTTGTCGGAGATACCCCAGAATGGTACTGGACTGCGCAACTTCTATGATATGGTATGCGGTTCGTTTGACGCTGTGTCTGACACCCTTCTGAGCTCACTGCTGGTAATACTGGTATGACTATTTATCACCAACTCATCACGGTATGTTTAACATTGTCTCTGTTACTTCGGATCATGCTAGCATGAGCACTTGCATGCTCTAGCCTGAGGGCGGCCCTTCCCTCCGCTATCCACCCTGACATTCTTCCCCGCCTCGACCCTGAATACGTCACGTTCCATAATATCCATCTAGCCCACCGCGTGCCCCCGCATACGATCCCCTGGCATCCGGATATCAGGAAGGCGCCCTACATCCCAGGTGGCTCGTCTATTAGGACAGTTGGGGCTGTCAAAGATTCAGTCTGCAGAACTGCAAGATTCGGGCTTTCATACCTGAAGGAAGGGTGGCCGGTGTTGTTATATATCCATGGAGGTAACGGTCTATGATTGTTCGGCGGATTTTAGCTGAGAATTCTAAGGTGGATGGACGCTTGGGAGTATCGATACTTTGAACTCGTTCATATCCCGTCAATGCAAAGGTGAGGTCGGACAGTGAGGACCGTTGTCGGACTGGAGCTTACTAATTGTGTTTAAGATAACAACTGCGTTTCGGTGGCCCTGGACTATCGCTTGGCTCCTGAGAACCCATATCCTGCAGCGGTCGAGGACACGGTCGATGCGTTGAAATTCATTTATTACAACGGGAAGGCGGAGTTCAATGCGAACGTGAACAAAATCGCAATTGGAGGGTCGTCCAGGTGCGTACCGTCCCATCCCGTACGAATACATGATGAAACATAACTTTTATCAGCGGCGGGAATTTAGCTGCAATCGCATGTCTCAAGGCGCAAGAACTCACGCCTCCCATCCCCATCATCTTCCAGCTGTTGATTGTGCCTGGTAAGCATAGAGCACTGCACATGTCCGTCTCCCTCACCAGCTTGCAGTGATTGACAATACGGCATCCGTCACCGACGAGAGATACCCTTCTTGGAAAGAGTGCCAGAATACTGTTTGGCTGTGCGAAGGGCGGATGATGTGGTTCCGCAACATGTACCTTCCTGACCCTGCGACCTGGGCAGAACCAGACAACTCGCCTATCTTCGCGTCGGATGCTTTGCTTGCCAAGGTCCCGCCTGCATTCGTTAGCGTCTGTGAACTCGATATTCTGCGGGATGAAGGACTCGCGTATGGCGAGAAGTTGAAGTCGCTTGGGGTGAAGGTAGAGGCAAAGGTTTACCCAGGAGCATCGCATCAGATTCTTGGGATGGATGCTGCGCTGAAAGTTGGGAAGCAGCAGGCTGACGACGCCATCAAGGCTGTGGGAGATGCTTTCAAAGCGGCGTAGGTATTGATATGGATGTTACAGAGAATAGTGGTGAATTGTGTACGATTACATTGAATGCGAAGACATGCAAGGGCCGCAGTTGCATTATAAGACAGCCTTGTCATTGTTTTTCGGAAAGATGGTTTGTTTGCCAGGGTCCGGTCTGCGTACATGTCTGTGAAATAGATATTATGCAGTTAAGAAATCGCGCATGGCGTGGAATCAGAGTCTCGCAGAGGTTTACCCAAGAGCCAAGAGCACCGCATCAGATTTTTGGGATGAACGCTGCACTGAAAGTTGGAAACAGCGATATAATGAGGCCATCAACGCAAGGGGTGTAGCATATCGAAGTTAGCATGCCAGAGGAGACCGATAAGATGTTACTATGGGCATGATTCGAGGCGGATGCGCATTAGGTTAAAATAAAGAAATTTTACCCATGACCACCAGGCTACCGTATACAACGTTCATTGAAGATGACGGGTAGAAAAAGCATGCTGCCTTTGATGAGATTCTCTTGCCGAATCTTCGCTGTGTTGACTATTCTCCTAGTTAGGTGATGAGATCGAGTTGCGAAATGAAAATCTGGACGGAAAATGGGTTGTGTAGGACAATGAACCATCATCCGTGCTAGTCATCGTCTTAATTGAACTTGAATGTTCCTCTCACCTCACGATAGAAAGCCGAGAGCAAGCGCCCCACACTCGAATATGGCTATGTCCGACATAAGGATCACAGACCCTAAAGGACGCAACGGTTGACATTGTCGAGTTCGATGCATTGCATGAGCCTCATGAGGAAACAAAATTGATGTACGTTGGTTGCGAAATGATATGAAGAAAAAGATAAGACTACAGAAGAATTATAAGTAAATGTGAAAATGTCCATCGGCCTGTGGAGAGCTGCACAGCAGAAAAGATAATGAGGGGCCATGGCTACGTGCTTGCTGCACTTAGCACGGTAGGACTAGTCGTGGGAGCAGGTATCGTAGATGTCGAGGCGGCAATAGATTGGGTCTGCAATGATGACGCCTGGGGCTGGACTTGACCTTGCTGCTGCTGCATTGGTTGTGCATTAACATCGGCATGTTGAGGAGATGCGCAGCAGAGAAAAAGCACGAAATGAGCCAACAACCGGACGGGTAGTGAATGCGCATATCTTGGACGTGGTATAGTAGAATTAGCATCTGGGGCAGGCTGTGTCGTGGATGACCCCTGGGCGTGCGATTGGGTTTGCTGCTGTGTTTTTTCTGGCGGCGGCGGGGCAGTATATATGACCTTGACAGAAATCGTTAAACCAAGATGATAGAAAATGCACGCAAAAAACACATACCTCTCTGTCCTTCACTGCAAAAACTTCAACAATACGAGGACCACGAGACAATAAAGCCCGCCTTGGGCGTTGCTGGAGTTCAGTTGATTTATTAGTCTTGGAGTGAGAGCGGAAAGGCAACGAAAGGCGACCGAGGAGCGTATTAACGCTCCCAAAAGAAAGAGCAAGAGGGCGAGGACGGCGGGAAGAGGAATGGTGATAGTTACAGTACGTTCTGGAGGACTGAAATCAAGAGGTCAGCACAGGAGCGGATTAAAAACACTGATAACGCACATTAATACCATCTGTGAAAAAACCTGGCAAAAGTTCATCGATGTCATCCACGGCCTGCGTAGCATCCGCCTAAATAGAATATACAGGTTACAACCATTGGGAAGATTGGAGAAACAAATCACGTACATCCATTAATGACTCTTGGGCTACAACCTGAGAATGGGAGAATATTAGTATGGTTTTGATTGAAGAACCATGAGCTTTATTTACATCAGATGAAGGCCGGAGGAGGTCTTCAAGGCCACCTTCTTTGAGGATGGCTTGGATGTCCCACACATACACGTTTTCGTTTTTGCAACCAGTGGCTAAAACTTTTCCATCATTGGAAAGGGCTGTGCAGTTTACTTGATTTTTGTGCTGGAGGGGTGGTCCGACTGGAATGTTTGTGTCGAGATTCCATAGACGCACTGTTTCATGCGCATAATCTGATGCACATAAAAGGCGGTCGTTTTGAGACAAGGTAATGGCTTTGACCCAGAATGCGTGACCTCCCAGATTGGCGATCTCCTGCCAAGTGGCTGTGTCATATATCCTAATTGAGTCATATGAACCGGAGATAAGTTTCTTTCCGTTCGACGTCCAGGCCAAGCTCCAAACAGGCTGGTTGTGTTTGAGCGTGTCAAGTAGCTTGCCCGTGTTAGCATCCCAAATTTTGACTGCATTCTCTTTGTCCCCATCGGTTGCGATTTTCGTTGCATCAGGTGAGTATGTCACCGCGTTCACCCATTCATGGCTGGTTTTGATTGTTAAGACAGTTTGGCTGCTCTTGACATCCCAGACTCTTGCTGTCCCATCCCAGGATCCGCTCAGCACTCGCTTACCATCCACACTCCAGCACAGTGCACACACGACAGTGGTGTGTCCTGACCATTTGGCAATAACCTTCCTCGTCTCGACGTCCCATAAGCTCACTTTCCCTTCATTGCATCCACTTGCAATTGTCTTGCCATTTGGAGACAATGCCATAGACCACTTTCCGGCGTCATCATCATCTCCGAGTCGCCAATCCTCTTTTATCTGTGTGCTGCTCTCTAGGTCCCATAGTCAGAGTGAGCTGTCTACCGAACATGTGATGATCTGTCGTCCGACATGCAGATGTACAACACCAGTTATCCAGCTAGTATGACCTTGGAACGTCTGATGTGGCGTGATTGCTTGTGTTTTACCGCTGAAGGAAGGCATGGGCGGCGCTCGGTATCTCAAGCACAGCAGATTGGGGACTATGTATGCGAGAGAGGCCGGATCTTGGTATCAGATCGGGTTATCTGGCAACAGCAGTAGTCCTGTTTTTGTCACCTTACTTGTCAGAGTACGCGAGTGATTACTGATAAGACAGCCCACTTATAGGTCCACTCCTTACTCAAAACTCTGACTTCGGGACTGTCTATTGAGGAGTTGCTGCGTCGTTACTTGAGATATCAGAATGTGCAAGAGATTTTTGTGGGTATCCAAATGGCAAACATCTGGTCAGCTGTATCCCGCAGAAAAGCCTACAGTATCACTTATGAGCAACACTGTTTAGACCTTCCCTTGCTCACCAGCGATCAGAGGGCGTCTGGTTGGGAGTCAAGGAAATTGAGGCACTTCGTTCACCTCGTCTTTTAAGGTTTGTCCCATGCGCATTTCCCTGTATTCGCTTCACAGCGTATTGCTGTGCAGATATGAACGAATGTTCCTATACGTAAGGGCTAGGTGGGGTGCCCCGCTCCTCACTCATTGCATTTCTTCCAGCCCATGTTCCATCTCGATGGCTCTCGTCTGCGACTGTTACAAGTAACATCGGTCACGTGGCCCCCCTATCATTTTCCCTTCATCCTCGCCCTCACCATCTACCGGCTCATCCTCCTTTACCGACTTTCCGTTGACCGGATCCTTGGGACCGTTCCCGTCCCTCGCATCGTCCGCCTCTATGCACGTGCACGCACGTTCCTCCCCTGATTCGACCACCAATGTGGTCCCGCACCTATGACTCGGTCTGACTTGTGCCACCAATGTGGCTTTCCCTTTTTGTTCCTTCTGACTGCGGATTCCCGCACGTTGTATTCTTACCGTTGGTCTGTTCCAACGTTTCTCGGTCTCATTCCACATTCGACCATCCATCACTAATCCGGCTCTGTTGCCAATGCACCTATACCATTCTCGTTTCCCCTTTACCCTTACCTACTGTGTGGTAGCCTTGCCCTTAACCCTCTCCACTTAGTATAAGTAGTCGGTCACATTGTACTAGATTCTCTAACTTGAATCTACTCAATCTTCCCTGGAACATACTTCCCTCTGAACGCCCCTTTGGCTTCAGTCTCTAGTATCTTTTCTTAGTTGCTCATCGCGACTAAGTCTACCTCGATCGACCTCATCGTATGGACAAGACAGTCCTTACCTTGAGCAACTTCACAGACATCCGTCTACGAAGTCACATGACACGCGTGTACTGTGATCGCTGCCGACTCGTCATCGCCAGTCTCACTTGCTATACCGGATCCTTCCGGTTACGTCACGAACGTTAGCGGACGACGCCCCTCTTAGGGCTCCGCCTAACAGATCTATTTGAGTGCGTAACAATATGGAGCAGTGCCTCTATCCAGGTTCCAAATGCACAGCTCCATCAGAAGTTGATCCCATATCTCACATCTTTTATGTGCTGATGACGCGTGATTTGTTCTTGAGATATGTCCTTGACTTCAACCTACATGCACCCTTAATGGAGCCCCTCCTGTTCACGTGCACGTACAAGGTGTGAGCAGCACCCACCCTGCTTCGACGAGAAGCTCCCTACAAGCTCTTTTCAATAATTGCTAGCTCTTTTACCAGCGTGTTTACTCTAAACAGTCCAATCAACCTCAAACACTGCATACGAGTGTTTATTGCAAGCATGGGTTAGAACGGCCACTCACTTATGTCAAGTATAATTTACCTGCCTTGTAACATGCCTGTCGTATCGTGCTGACCTGTGAAACCGTCCAGTACAGTGGTAATCAAATACATTCCCTTGGCGTGAATAGTAAGACAATGATAATTAGAAAAGAACCAGACACAAAGATGAGATAATCGTCCATATGCTACAGTAATAAGGGCCATCTGCATGCAGGGAGAAGAACAAACCGAGTCTGTCCTGGAACTATGGCTATGCACTTGCTGCACCTGGCATGATAGTGTGGGTACTATCAAGAGCAGTAGGTGTCGCAGATGTCGAAGGGGCAGCAGGACAAGTCTGTGATGATGCATGGACTCGGCCTTGTGGTTGGCCTTGCTGCTGTTATGTTGGTTGTGCATTTCCATTAGCGTGTTGAGGTGATGCGCAGCAACAAAAAAGCACGAGATGAGCCAATAATTGGACGGGTAGTGGGTATCTGCAATGTGGTGTAGTAGCATTAGTACCTGAAGCAGGCTGTGTCGTGGATGATTCCTGGGTGTGTGATTGGGTTTGCTGCTCCATTTTTTCTGGCGGTGGGGGAGCAGTGAGTATAACCTAAACAGAAATGATTAGACAATGGTGATGGAAAATGCACGCAAAGATGTATACCTCTCTGTCCTTTACTGCAGCCACTTCGACGATACAAGGACCACGAGAGAAGATGGACCACCTTGGGCATTGCTGGAGTCCTGTTGTTTCATCGACATTTGAGTGAGAGTGGTGGAAAAGGGATAAAAAATGTTTGAGAAGAGGTGCCCGAGTGCTGCAAGCGGGAGAACGATGGGTACCGCGTGTTGCGGAGGACTGAGAATACATACAGTCAGAACAAGAACTGATCAAACAAAAGCAGACGACTCACCTGGGTGCCATTTTGTACGCCATTGAAAAAGGCTGGCGGTATCCGACAGGCCTCGATAGGTGGACGCTGAGTAGCATTGCTCTAGAGTGACGATCATAATTTGGTTAAAAAGATCAAGAAACAGGTTATGTACGTTCATTCGAGCTGGGACCTGCAAGTGGGAGATTAGCATGGTGTTCACTGAAGAATCGTGAAATTCACATTAGATAGAGGTTGAAGGAGGTCTTCAAGGCCATCTTCTTTGAGCATGGCTTGAATGTCCCACACATATGCGTTTCCGTTTTTGCAACCAGTGACTAGCAGCTTTCCATCAGCAGAAAGGGCTGCGCAGTTTACAACATCTTCATGCTGGAGGAGTGGGTCGACTGGAAGGTTTGTGTCGAGATTCCATAGACGCGCTGTTTTATCGATTGATGCAGATACAAGAAATCGTTCATTCTGAGACAAGGTGATGACATTGACCAAGAGTCTGTCACCTTCCAGATTTGCGACCACCTGCCAAGTCACTGTGTCCAATATCCTAACCCGGTTATATGAACCGGAGATAAGTTTTCCATTGGATGTCCATGCCAGGCTCCTAAACATTCTGATATCTCGTTTGTCAACCAGCTCGCCCGTCTTGGCATCCCAAATTTTGACTGCATCCTCTCCATGGCCACCAGTTGCGAGTTTCATTGCATCAGGCGAGTATGTTACCACATGCACCCACTTGTGTCCGGTTTTGATTGTCAGCACAGTTTTCCCGCTCTCGACATCCCAGACTCTTGCCCACCCATCCCAGCATCCACTCAGCACTCGTTTACCATCTCTACTCCAGCACAATACACCTACAACATCAATATGTCCTGACCATTTAGCAATCACTTTCCTCGTCTCGACATCCCATAACCTCACTTTCCCATCATCGCATCCACTTGCAATTGTCTTGCCATTTGGAGACAATGCCATAGACCGCACTCCTGCCTCATCCTCTTCGTCTCGCCAGTCCTCTCCTATCTGTGTGCAACCATCCAGATTCCATAGTCGCAGTGAGCCGTCCGTTGAACATGTGATGATCTGTCGTCCGGCATGCAGATGTACAACACTGTTTACCCAGTCGGTATGACCTTGCAGCGTCTGACGTGGCGTGATCACTTCCGTCTCACAGCTGGAGGAAGACATGGTCGGCACTCGGTATTTCAACTACGGCAGATTGGGGAATATGCATGTAAGAGAGGCGGGATCTTGGAATCAGATCGAGGTATCTGGCAACAGTAATAATTACTGGTGAGTCCTGTCTACCAAGGAGGTGCTGCATCGTTATTCGACAAATTAGAACATCCCAGAGATCTTTGTGCATATTCAAAGTTGCTGGTAAGCATATCGTCAGTTGTATCCTGTAGGAAAGCCTATACGATATCGCTTACAAGGAACACCGTTTAGACTCACTCACCAGCGATCAGAGGTCATCTGGTTGGGAGTTGAGGAAGTTGGGCACCTGTTTGTTCAAGTCGTCTTTTAAGGTTCGTCCCATGCATCGTCCTCATGTTCGCTTCACAGCTTATTGCTGTGTAGGTCAAGAGCTCTCATCTGTGACCGGTACTATCTCCATTTTCCTATACATAAGGACTAGGTTGTGGCAAACATTCAACGGGCTGCCTCACTCCCCACTCCTCACATTTCTTCCGGCCTATGTTTCAATTTGATAGCTCTCGTCTGCGACCGGTGCTATGTTTATCTCCCTATACGTGAGGATTATATTGATGGTTGTAGCACACATTCAACAAGGTGCTGCACGCCCTCTCCACTGCACGTCTCATCTGGTCTATTTTTGAACTTGATGTCATGAAGTCTCCCAGCACGTTTGTAGGATATGGAGCAGTGCCTCTATGCAGGTGGATCTTTTGTTTTTTGAAAAGATCTGCGTTCACATCGAACAGTGGACAGGATGAATACATTAATGGGTGTTTCCATCATCGCCCCTCTCATATGCACATCTCCATCAGAAGTTAATCATGCATCTCATGTGTCGATGACACGTGATCTGTTTCACTCCAGAGATACGTCCTCGACTTCGCACCCTGAACAGAGCCCCTCCTATTCACGTGCGAAGCGTGAGCAACACCCACCCTGTTTCGATGAGAAGCTCCCTACAGGCTCATCTCAATCATTGCTAGCTCTTTCACTAGCATACTTACTCCAAACAGTGCAATTAACCTCAAACGCTGCATATGAGTATTTATAGCATAGAATGACCACTCACTTATGTAAAATATAATTTTACTGCACTGTAATGTGCTTGTTGTGTCGGCTGACCTGTGGTACTGTTCGGGCTCAGTGGAAATCAGAATGATGTCTTATCACAAGAGACTGTATGATAAATTTGAGCGCTATTAGGCCTTTTATTAAGCGCCCCGATGACTGAACATCCCTAGGACCCAGGTTGGCACCCTGACCAAGTGGCTGCTTCAAGCAGGGTAATCAAAGGCATCGGTCCGTTTGGCTGAGAATTCGATGCCAAACCAGGCCAACGGTTCTTGACAATCTCATTCATTCCATTGACAACAGAATGACAGTATTGGGTCAGTCACAGTAGGACAGAGTGGAGACTTCTGCACGGCTGAATTGCAGTTGTCTCGACAATGTGCCTCGAATTCATGGCATAGCATTGAAGCTAAGTCAAGATCAAGGAGGTTGTGGAAATCAAATACACACACTCTCGGCGTGAACAGTGAGACAATAATAATCATGAAAAAAATCAGATGTAAAGATGAGACAACTGTCCATATGCTGCGGTGTTGAGAGTCATCTGTATCCGGGAAAACGAGTCTGCAATTGAACCGTGGCTACGCGCTTGCTGCACCTGGCACGATAGTATGAGCACTATCCAGAGCAGTAGGTGTTGCGGGGGCGGCTGGCTGAATTTGCGATGATGACGCTTGGGCATGGACTTGGCCTTGTGATTGGCCTTGTTGCTGATGTGTTAGCCGTGCATTTCCATTATTAGCGTGTCGAGGTGATGCACAGCACAGAAAAAGCACGAGATGACCCAACAATCGGACGGGTAGTGGGTATCTGCGACGTGGTATAGTAGCATTAGTACCTGGAGCAGGCTGTGTCGTGAATGATTCCTGGGTGTGTGATTGGGTTTGCTGCTGCGTTCTTTCTGGGAGAACAGTAAATATAACCTGAACAGAAATGATCAAACAAAGACAATGGGAAAGGCACACAGAGAGATGTATACCTCTCTGTCTATCACTGCAGCAACTTCAACCACACGAGGACCACGAGAAAAGATGGACCACCTTGGGCGTTGCTGGAGTTCGGTTGCTTCATCGATATTTGAGTGAGAATGGTGGAAGAGGGATGAAAAGCATTCGAAAAAGGGTGCCTGAGTGCTGCGAGGGGGAGAACGATAGGTACCATGTGCTGCTGAGGACTGGAAGTACATAAAATCAGAACAAGAACTGATTAAAAAGAGCAGACAACTCGCCTGAGTACCATTTTGCACGCCATCGAAAAAGGCTGGTGGTATTCAACAAGCCTGAATAGGTGGATGTCGAGTAGCATCGCTCTAGAGTGATGATCTTAAATTTGTTGAAAAGATCAAGCAATACAACACGCACGTTCATCACCGACTGTCGAGCTGGGACCTGCAAGTGAGAGATTAGCATATTTTTTGCTGAAGAACCGTGAAATTCACATTAGATAGAGGTTGGAGGAGGTCTTCAAGGCCAGCTTCTTTGAGGATGGCTTGAATGTCCCACACATACGCTGTAGAGACTCGCGCCTCTCAATGCGGAATATACGGCCCTATTACCCACATAATTCCCTACACGTTCCAGCTCTTATCCGAAGGATCAGTCATATGTGCTCTCACGTGTGCGCCCTACGTACGCGCCTCGTTCGCACGCCTTACATGCACTCACACCTTTCGTGCGCGCTCGTGCGCCTCCCCTTAGGCCTTTGTACCCTTGTCCGTCCGTCTGTCCTATGTCCTCACTGATTTACTGGTGCGTTATTCTTATCCCTTTCACTGAATTGACGTACCTTCGGTCCTGATCTCCACGCTTACATACAGAAAGTCTATCATAGGATTTAGAATATATTTAGAGTTGATATGGTTACTCGGTTCGGTACCACGCTCGGAAGCGCGCCGCATAGCGTAATCTCCCTTCTTAAATAGAGGGAAAGTTCCTTTTAACTTACTTCCTTCCCTTCTCCCTTATCTGAGTATACTGCAAATTGTATAAGTGCACCTCAGTACTTGAAATCCGATTATACTTCACTATTCTACCATCGCTCGCGCATCTGCTATACTTGAACACTCTCCCCCATCGCTCAAAAGCATGCTTCTGCATACGCGCGCGCCCCCTCGCATCTTTCGCTCGCGCGCGCCCTTTGCGTGCTCTCACATCGCTTACTCGGGCCTATGCACGCGTCATATTTCCTCTTCTCTGAGCCTTGAGCCTGGTCCAGAAACCCTTTAGGGTCGAATAGCAGCTAGGTTCTGCAAGACCCAACATTGTTCAGACTCACCATCTGAATTGTTGTACCTTCAGCGCGCCTGTTACCACCCGTCTAGTGGCGAAGACTCCCTCCATTACATTAAAGAGGAACTTCTCTCAGTAGCTGTCCTTTGGGTCGAGTCGTATTCTCGTATCCTGGTCTTACTGTAGAACCCCCGTTAGCTTTAGCGTTTCACCTATAGTCAAGATTCCTCACCTTCAACGTGTTTTTTCCGTTTCGACAACCAGGTGACCTAACACTTTTCCATCATTGGAAAGGGCTGCTGCAGATTATTTCATTGTCATGCTGGAGGGGTAGATCAACTTGTAAATTTGTGTCAAGATTCCATAGGTGCACTGTTTGATGATTTGATGCACATAGAAGGTGGTCGTTCTGAGACAAGGTGATGGCTTTGACCAAGAGTGTGTCATCTCCCAGATGGGCGATCTCCTGCCAAGTGGTTGTGTCATATATCCTAATTTGGTTGTATGATCCGGAGATAAGTCTCTTTCCGTCCGACGTCCATGCCCAAGCTCCGAACTATGAAGTCATGTTTGATCGTGTTAAGCAGCTCGCCCGTCTTTGCATCCCAAATTTTGACTGCAGTCTCTTTGTTTCCACCGGTTGCAATTTTTGCTGCATCGGGTGAGTAGATTACCGCCTTCACCCACTTGTGCCCGGTTTTGATTGTCAGGACAGTTTTCCTGCTCTTGATATCCCAGACTCTTGCTGTCCCATCCCAGGATCCGCTCAGCACTCGTTTACCATCTCCACTCCAGCACAATGCACCCACAGCTCCGATGTGTTCTGACCATTTGGTGATCACTTTCCTCGTCTCGATGTCCCATAACCTGACTTTCCCATCATTGCATCCACTTGCAATTGTCTTGCCATTTGGAGACAATGCCATGGACCACACTCCTAACCCATCCTCCTCATCTTGCCAGTCCTCTCCTATCTGTGTGCCGCTCTCTAGGTCCCATAGTCGGAGTGAGTCATCCATCGAACATGTGATAATCTGTCGTCCGGCATGCAGATGTACAACACCAGTTACCCAGCCAGTATGACCTCGTAATGTTTGATGTGGCGTGATCGCCTGTGTCTTATTGGAGGAAGACATGGTCGGCGCTTGGTATCTCAACTGCAGCAGATTGGAGACAATGTGTGTGAGAGAGGTAGGATCTTGAAATTAGATCGAGTTATCCAGCAACAGCAACAATTGCTGGCGAGTCCTGACTTTATCACCCTGCAGAGCACGCAAGTGATCGCTAATCAGGCAGCCCACTTACAGGTCCCCTGCTAACACAGAAATCTGTGTTGTGTGGTTATGAAATTAGAACATGCAAGAGATCTTTGTGGGCATCCAAAATTACTGGTAAGCATATCGTCAGTTGTGTCCTGCCACAAAAGCTTACAGTATCACTGAAGAGCAACACCATTTAGACGATCCCTCGATCACCAGCGATCAGAGCGTGTTTAGTTGGGAGTTGAGGAAGTTGAGTGTCCGTTCGTTCACATCGCCTTTTATGGTTCGTCCCATGTGTAGCCCTCGTGTTCGCTTCACAGCTTATTGCTGTGTAGATCAAGCGCTCAGCGCTCGGCTCTCCGACAGTGCCATGTCTATATATATGTAAGGGCTACATCGCCGGTTGTGGCACACATTCGACAAGGTGCTGCAATCCCTCCACACTCTGCATGTCTCATCTGCTCTATCTTGGAACTCGGTGTCGTCAACCCTTCCAATGCATTTACAGGTTAAATGGTAGCGCCTATCTCTAGGATAGACCTATTTATTTTATAAAGAGGTCCCTGTTCACATGTAACAGTTGACAGGACCATCACCGAAATTCCCCAACTCGGATAAGGGCTGATAATGACTGACCAGGATGCACAAGGTCGCAAAAGGTACACCAGGTGTATCAGTGTGCGGAAGGCTGGGGAAACAACTTATAAGATCTGGTTGAGAAACTCAATTGAAGATAAGACTGGCGGAGGTTGGGTAAGTAACTCGTACCTTAGCGCAGATTTGAGCTT
>NW_024541775.1:0-13293 GCF_016758755.1 Suillus discolor
AGGGAAGATTGAGTAGATTCAAGTTAGAGAATCTAGTACAGGGTGACCGACTACTTATACTAAGTGGAGAGGGTTAAGGGCAAGGCTACCGCACAGTAGGTAAGGGTAAAGGGGATGCGAATATGGTATAGGTGCGTTGGCAACATAGCCGGATTAGTGATGGATGGTCGAATTGTGGAATGAGACCGAGAAACGTTGGAACGGACCAACGGTAAGAATACAACGTGAGGGAATCCGCAGTCAGGGGAAACCGAAAGAGGAAAGCCACATTGGTGGCACGAGTCAGACCGAGTCAGAGGTGCGGGACCACATTGGTGGTCGAATCAGAAGAGGAACGTGCAGTGCACGTGCATAGTGGCGGATGATGCGAGGGACGGGAACGGTCCCGAGGATCCGGTCAACGGAAAGTCGGTAGAGGAGGAGGAGCCGGTAGGTGGTGAGGGCGAGGATGAGAGGAAAATAATAGGGGGGCCACGTGACCGATGTTACTTGTAACATTACCCCCGTTTCAAGGCTCAAGCTCAACGAGCTTAATCATCCTGGTTGTCGTACCAGCTAGGGTCGAAGTCGAGGTCTTCAAGCCAGGCGGCGGCCTCGAGTGCGTTTTCCTCGCGTTCTTGTTCGACGCGGGTGGCTTCTTGATCATACGCTGCTTCAAGTCTGCGCATATCAGAATAGAACCTGTCCGAGGAGGGTCCTCGGCGTAGGATTTTCCGTCCATCGAGTCGTGGACAGAAGGGAGTGAGGTGTTTTGGGGCGAATTGCCCACAGATGCGGCAGAAATACTGGGCGCAGTGTTTCTGCTTATGACCGTAAACACGGCATTGGCGGCAGATTACGTTGGCGCGGTATATCTGGGTGGTCTCGGTGGCCTCGATGCGGGCACGGTTCAGGGCGTCGCCCTGGGCGTCTTCACGGGTGTAGTGCCTCGTAAAGTTCTGGGTGCGGGGGCGATGTGCATGGGAGAGGGGGATTCCGAGATTAAGCACGGACTGTGCGCGTGCGTGGCGTCCACGACGTCGTGGAGTGGGGTTTGGGTTCTCGATAGGAGAACCGATGGAGAGGGGAGGTACGTCCCGAGTGGGTACGAAGTCACTGGGTTCGATGGTAGGGGCAGGGTGAGATTCATCTGCCAGGGGAATGGTGAGGGGGGAGTCGTGTACTTCGAGGTAGACAACAGTGTCTGCCTCAGGGGTGGGGTTGCGTGGCGCATAGCGCTCACGTTCGTATTCCTCATAGAGGCGGTCGATTTCGGGGTTTGTCAGCTGGGTGACGTTGGGGACGGGGGAGTCTTCGGTGTCTTCGTCGATGACCTCAACGTCTGGTTGTGGGTGAAAGGGGGTCGGAGCTCTGTTAAGAACAGCACGCTCGACGACAGCGACAGGGTCGGGAGGGGGATTAAATGCCCGCTCCTCCTCGATGGCCAGTACGACGGACTGGAAGTTCCTAAGTTTGAGCAGGTTTAGTAACGCCTGCTTGATCTTACCCTGATTGTAGCGGGTGGAGATGGTAGAGATGGTGGTATCTCTCTGGAGGTCGATCCTGGCGATGTCGCCAGTAAGTGCATCAGCACTTCGGAAAGCGTTGACGACGTTGTAAGTAACGTCATCGTTGGTGCGCTCGAGGTAGTTGTCGAGGCGCAAGGCAAACTGGGGATCGCAGATCACTGCTTCCCAATAGGCACGTGTCCTGTCTTCACGGACAGAGCGTAAGGAGGGTCGTCGGTACGGGGTGAAGGCTGGCCTTTCAAGGCCAGGCGGTTGTCGGGGTGTCTGGGTCGGGCCGTATACAGATGCAGGAGAGGAAGCGGAAAGGGGAGAGGAAAGCGACGATGCTGAAGCCGACATATTTGAGGGGCTTTCCTTGTGTGTTGGCGTAGGTAAATTCTTGGGTGACTGGTCGATGTTTGTCGAGGGGTTTGGTGGAACGGTGTCGGTTCCGGATCTGTTGTCGATGAAAATATTCGGGTGTCTGAGGCAAGGGCTTGTCGCGGGGGGAAGTAGAATAGTGGGCCTTGGTGTGGAATCGTTGGGTTCTGTGGTTTCGGTGTCGTTCTTGTAGAGGAGCTATGGTGGTAGCAGATCAACAGTTGATGGCGATTGAAGCGATCTTGAGTCGCTTCTTATACGCCTTGAGCAGCTCCGCTGCGGACTTCAACTCCTTTTCAGGGAGCCACGTTCGTTCGGAGGGTGGGTAGCCTACCCATGACACGAGGTATCGGCGGCACGCACCGGTACCCTTGTGTTGGAGGATAGCTTCCACTTCGTAGTGTTCCTCCCCATCGATCAGGTCAGGGGGAGGTTCGTTGAGATTCGGACCATGCACGTCTGTCTCCTGATAGGAGGAAAGTTCCGAGGCATGGAACGTGGGGTGGATACGCCAGCTGTCAGGTAGCTTGAGCTGGAACGTAATGGGGGAGAGGACCTTCTGGATTGGGAAGGGTCCATATCGTTTCGGGGCGAGTTTCCGAGAGGGGAATCCGGTGATCAGATTCGTGGCAGATAGCCAAACTTTGTCACCAACGTTCCATGGTTTGTAATGCTGGCCAAAGGAACGATCAGCCATGCGCTGCTGTGCAAGGCTGTGGCATGCGAGGGCTTCCTCGCGGATCTTGGCAAGGGATTTGACACGTTCTTCGGCGGTTGGTAGGGTAGAGTCGGGGAAGAGATGGGGGATGCCACGCGGCTCGTATCCCATCATCAGGAAGAAGGGGGAGGCGTTCCTGGCAGAGTGTCGTCTGGAGTTGTGGACAAATTCGGCCATAGGCAAGTGCTTTGCCCAATTAGAGGGGGTTGTCCGGCAGTAGATCCGGAGGTAGGTTTCTAGCTCTTGGTTGAGCCGTTCGGTCTGGCCATCCGTCTGAGGGTGATAGGCGGTGGAAAGCGCGACTTGATAGTCGAGGAGTCGTCTTAGCTCTCTTGCTAGCTTCGAGGCGAATTGGGGGCCTCGGTCCGAGATGATCTTGTCGTAGAGTCCAAAGCGCATGAACACTTTCTTGAAGAAAAGTTCAGCTACGCCTTCTGCAGTGATGGTTTTTCTGCAAGGGCAGAGGATTACCCCCTTCGTAAGCCCATGGTCTACCACGACCATGACGGAATCGTAGCCGGCGCTCTCTGGAAGGTCAGTAATCAGGTCGACAGAGACCTGAGAGAAGGGCCGGAGGGAAGTCGAGGGTATGGGGGTCAGAGGGGGGGTCGTCGGGTGGGTGTTAACCTTCATTTGCTGGCACATGGCGCAGCCATCCACGTATTTTCGAATAAAGGAGCCCATTCCGGGCCACCAGTAAGCTTTCTTGACGTTCCATTCGGTGACGGAACGACCTGGGTGACCCGCGGTGGGATGATCGTGGTGCAACGTGAGCACACGATGCCGGAGGTCGGGGGGAACGTAAGCACGGTCCTTGTAAAAGAGGACACCATCGGTGAACCTCCAATCGGAGAGTGCAGACTTCATGGGGGGTGCGCACACCCCGGAGAGAGCATCCAGAGCTGTTTTCACAGTCTGGTCGGAGGGGTCGTCGGAGAGCCGCTGGAATTCGTCAGCGAGCTCGGTGTCGATGAGACGGGTGAAGAGGGTGTCCGGGAGGAGGACGCGGTCTTCGTTATCATGGCCAGACTTGTCATGGTCCGGCCGACGGGACAAGGCGTCTGGTGCAGCGAGCTTCGTACCAGGAACATGATGAAGTTCCAGGTCGAAGTTGGTGAGCGTAAGGTGCCACGGGCCTGTCGTCTGGTGAGTCGCTGAGCAGAGCGGAAGTAGATCAGGTTTTTATGATCCGTGAACACAATGACCGGGTGGGCGTTTCCTTCCAAGAAGTGCCTCCAGGCCTGGAGAGCACGAATGATGGCGAGGAGTTCCCGATCGTAGATCTCGTAGTTGCGTTCCGCCGCATTCAGAGACTGGGATAAGTAGCCGCAAGGATGGTAGTCCCCGTTGCTATCCGTCTGGAGCAGTACTGCTCCGGTCGCAAAGAGTGATGCATCAGTTGCGAGTGCAAACTGACGCGAGGAGTCGGGGTTCCGCAGAACCGGTTCCGTGGTGAAGAGCGTCTTTAGATGCTGGAAAGACGCTTCGGTCGAGTCTGACCATGCGAAAGGGACTTCCTTCTTGGTGAGGTCCAGAAGAGGTCGCGCGATGTCAGAGTAGTGGGGGATGAAGTGCCGGTAGAAATTGCAGAACCCGAGGAAGGATCGTACGTCCTTGACAGACGAGGGTTGCTGCCATTCGCTGATACCCTTCAGCTTGGCGGGGTCCATGGCGACCTGTCCTGGTCGAATGATCATGCCGAGATATTCGACTTCTTGGGAGTCGAAGGTGCATTTCTCGGGCTTGAGGAACAGGGACTCCTTACGGAGTTTGTCCAAGACACGACGTGTCCGTTGTCGGTGTTCGTCCAGGTTATCTGAAAAGATAAGGATGTCGTCCATATAGACGATTAACCATCCTTCATTCAGTTCTTCTGTAAACGTCTGGTTCATGTAAGCTTGGAAAGTCGCAGGAGAGTTGCACAATCCAAAGAACATTACCTTGGGCTCGAAGAGCCCAAATGAGGTGGAGAACGCGGCTTTCCACCTGTCGTCGGGGTGTATTAGGATATTGTTGTATCCCGAGCGTACGTCGACCTTTGTGAACCACTGGGCCTTGTTGAGTTTCGCAAGCAAGGGTGGGATCAAAGGGAGGGGGTACGCGTTCTTGATCGTCCATTCATTGATGTACCGATAGTCTTGGCAAGGCCGCAGGGAACCATCTTTCTTGCCGACAAAGAAGAATCCAGCAGCTTGAGGGGACTTCGAGGGCTGGATGAAGTCTTTGGCGAGATGTTCGTCCAGGAAGGCCTTGACTGCGTCGGTTTCCTTCGGAGAGAGCGGATATGCTCTGGAAGACTTCGGGATGAAGCCTTCTTTCGTTTCGATTCTATGGTCAACCCCCGGTCGTGAGGGAGGGAGCTTGTTGAGACCATCCTTCGCAAAGATGTCAGCGAAATCATGAAGATAGGAAGGTACCAGTTCCTCGAATGATTTCTTCTTCTTCTCTTGCGCGTCCTCCATGGCGAATTCTTGAGCCTTGTTGGAGGTTTTCGTGTATTCCTGCTGGCTAGCAAGGATCCACAGGTTCCTGAGAGGTTTTGCCTGTTTTCGCAGGGCTTTTCGGACCTCTCTTTCGGAGGTTCCGTCGAGGGTGAGAGGGAAGTCAAACATGACGTTCTCGATGATCCGGACGGAGGTTCCGTCGGGAGCATATTCCACTAAAATTTCATCGTCAGCGAGAGGATAGGTGGAAACATCCTTAACTTCATCCGCTGGTTGGGTCTGTCCGACCCAGACGTCGTCCATGGTGTCGAAGTTGATTTCTTCGAACGGCTCCGTTCGTGGTGCCGGTTTCTTCTTGGCGCGTTTCTTGCGCTTCTTGATTTCCTCTAGGCAATGCTGGGTGCCTTCGGGGAGTCGTTTGAGGGGAGTAAAATCCTCCTCGTCGAGTTCTTCGAGTACGGCTTTCTCGCCGCGGAAGAGGTAAGGTCGGGCCCCACTCTCTTTTCGTGAAGCATTGAGCTCCTTCTCCACCTCCCTTGACCGCTTGGTCGTAGGCAGGGAGATCGTGTTCGCCTTCCAGTCGATTTCGGGGGACATGGCGCTAAGCCATGGTTTTCCAAAAAGTATATCGTCACGCTTGGAAAGTTTCGTTATGTTGAACTTTCCATACATAAGTCTCTTGTCGAGACGAATGAATAGCATGCAGTAGTGGGTGACTTGTCCTGCCGAGGACTGGCTCCCATCTACCGTAGTGATCCGGAAGGGTTTCTTGAGTAGGTGGGTTCGGATCCCATTTCGCTTGACGAAGTCAAAGCTAATGAAGGTCCCACCTGCCCCAGAGTCGATGATGGCGGTTGTTGAAACGGTTTTGGCACTGCAAGAAGAGAATAGTGTCACCGGGACACGAAACTCGTTGGATTTCCCAACAGCTTTAGTATACAATGCGCAGATGGAGGAAATTGACCGTTCGACAATTCCTCGTTTCAAAAATCCTTCTGGTTGACTCGGTTGACCCCCAGGTCTTCCTCGTCAGAAGACTCGTCAAGCTGGCGGACGCCAGACTTGCTTGGCTTCTTGCCAGTGTCTTCTTCGTCGTTCTTGTCTCCTCGGCGCACCTTCGGGTGGAACCGGGAGTCGTTCGCTCGGTGACCTTTCTTCTGGCATTTGAAGCAAAGGCCTTGGTCGAAGCAGTCTTGCTTCTCCTTCGGTGTGAGGGTGCGATCCACGTCCATAGCGTTAGGGTCACGGTGCTGAACCTGAGGCCTAGGGACGTGCCGGTTACCCGTAGGACGCAATGGTCGGGTGTTGGCAGTGATTGCCCTGCCACGCTTGTAGTTGGACTCAAGCTGTGTGGCTGAGGCGTACCACTTGTCGATGGTGGTGGGGACGGTCTCCTTCGCATAGATAGCGGTGCGAAGGCCGGCCTTTAAACCTCGCTCAAAGAAGTGGATGAGCGTGATGTCCTGCTTGATGCTAGCAGTGACGGCGTAGGTTTTGAAGGCGGCGATGTAGGGTGTGACATCCCCAGTCTGTACGAGGCATTGAATCTTGGTCATGGCCTCGGTTTGTCGATCGATGGCCTGGAAGGAGGCATTGAACTGGGTTTTGAAGTCCTTGAAAGTGCCGAAGTCCGTCGGCGTCTTTGAAAAGGCCTCCTGGTAGAAGTTGTCTGCCCAGATGCGTGCGTCTCCTCCAGTCATGTATTGCAGAGCGACAGCGACTTTGACTCGGTCGGTGTCGTAGATCGTCGGGTTGATTAAGAAGTAGGTCTCCACAGAGTAGAGCCATCTTGCAGCATCGTCGATGCTACCTTCGAAATTCTGGGGCGATCCAGCCTTGATCTCAGGTCTGGTCGTCGTCGTTTGGGTGGGGCCTCCAGACATTCTTGTTCTGGGGTTCGAGTTGAGGTTGCCGTACAGATGTTCGTCGGGAAACTCGTCAGAGGACGTGTGGTCTGCTTCTGATTCTTCGGTTTCGGAGTCAGGAGTGTTGGGGTCGCGTTCCCAGGGGTACTTCCTGATCCAGGTAGTCGTGGTGTCTGTTGGTCAATGGGGGGCCGCGCGGATGGCGGGGCTTCGAGGTGGAACTTGAATCTTTTGTTATGCACTCAAATAGATCTGTTAGGCAGAGCCCTAAGAGGGGCGTCGTCCGCTAACGTTCGTGACGTAACCGGAAGGGTCCGGTATAGCAAGTGATACTGGCGACGGTCGTGCCGGCAGTGATCACAGTACGCGCGTGTCACGTGACTTGGTAGACGGATGTCTAAGAAGTCACTCAAAGTAAGGACAGTCTTGTCCGAACGATGAGGTCGATCGAGGTAGACTTAGCTGCGATGAGCGACTAAGAAAAGATACTAGAGACTGAAGCTGAGGGGGCTTCAGAGGGAAGTATGTTCCAGGGAAGATTGAGTAGATTCAAGTTAGAGAATCTAGTACAGGGTGACCGACTACTTATACTAAGTGGAGAGGGTTAAGGGCAAGGCTACCGCACAGTAGGTAAGGGTAAAGGGGATGCGAATATGGTATAGGTGCGTTGGCAACATAGCCGGATTAGTGATGGATGGTCGAATTGTGGAATGAGACCGAGAAACGTTGGAACGGACCAACGGTAAGAATACAACGTGAGGGAATCCGCAGTCAGGGGAAACCGAAAGAGGAAAGCCACATTGGTGGCACGAGTCAGACCGAGTCAGAGGTGCGGGACCACATTGGTGGTCGAATCAGAAGAGGAACGTGCAGTGCACGTGCATAGTGGCGGATGATGCGAGGGACGGGAACGGTCCCGAGGATCCGGTCAACGGAAAGTCGGTAGAGGAGGAGGAGCCGGTAGGTGGTGAGGGCGAGGATGAGAGGAAAATAATAGGGGGGCCACGTGACCGATGTTACTTGTAACAAAGAGTGTGCACTTCGACGAGGGAGAGGGATTGTGCTTGAGGTAAGGATGATGGAATGGGGTGCAGAGTGATTGTTGAGTCAATTGTGAAAGAAACAGAGTAAAGAGAAGGGAATCACCAAATACAGGCTGTATCTCGTAGAATTAAATTCATCAATGGAGGTTGATTCGAATCGTGCAAATGAGGTAGGTGGTGCAGACGGCTATTTTACCGAGCGTAGATCCTTGTGCACTACGTTCTCCTCGAACTGCCACATCAAGTACATTTAGAAAAAGGTTACACCACCAACTGTCAAATTCACACGTTGTGTAATTGACGAAAAATGATTTAGATGTGTATGATAAAGCTAGAACCCTGTACATAAATAGCATATTTCTTATAAATAATACAGTTATTTGAAAATTATCCAACATCCAGTCACCATAAGAGGTCTAGTTCAGAATATTGACCAGAGCCTGGATGCGCACTGAATGAGCATGTGAAATAGCTCTATTTCCGTACTGGGAGCGAAGTATCGGCACAGCAACAATACCAACAAACCGGTGGCACACAAACCAAGGTATAGGATCTATATACCCAAAGTACAGGAGAGGCACACGGCAAGTATAGGATCTATAACGACACCCTTGTTTCGGTACATCCTACGATGAAAGATATAGGATATACATATGACAAGTAGTACTAGCTACCATACAGCACAATAAGTATAGTACATCATCAACACTCACCGAGTACTCAGCCCCAGTGAAAATCGACAATTTAGAGGCAGATATACGTAGATACAAATCGAAAAATATAAGCCCTATGAAATTTATCAATCCGTTTCGAGGTCTTTTGCCAAAATGTCACTTTTTGAGATAAAAAAATATAGACATCGAGACAAGTTTTTAGCGTTTAGATGGGATTTTCGATGGCTTTAGATTTTTAGATACACATTTACATACAAATTATTACTCGGTTTGACTCAAAAACATATCGATACACAACTAATGCGGACAAATGAGGCTATCTACGGGTATCGCTTGGGTTAGGGTGGTATCACCATCATTCGATGTAGTATCGCTGCTCGCTGCACCTCGTCCGCCCGCCCGCCATCCCGCCATCCACTACTCCTCGTCCACGCCTACATCATCGCTGGTAGTACTGACTCCACTGGCAGCTGATTTGAGCTATAGAACAGGGCCATTAGTGTAGTATGGTGAAATAGAATATAGTGGGTAGCGCTCACCTGAACAGCTGCCTTGCACTTGTATATCTACAATAGTAAATGGTATTAGATAGATATCAATATAACAAAAGAAGACGCACTTCTTTGTCGGCTTTAGATAGCCCATTCCAGTAAGATGCGAAAATGGTCGCTGGTTCCTTTTGATGGCCGTTTGATTGCCAGTCGAGAGCACACAGATTTCTGTTTGATATGGATCATAGAATCAGGTTTGATTGGTCTGGTAATAATAGAATATCTTACCGCGCAGTGATCTTTGGGCTCACCCGCATTGGCTTGGTGCTTGGCTGGCGCTTCTTAATGCTATTAGGCTTCGAGTCGCCGACCACGATCACGGTCTTCGTTTGTTCAGTGTGAGTCGTTCCAACGAGTTCCACTTTCACAGCTAGTGAAACTGCATCGGTGTTCGATTGGACCTCTGGCACAGAGACTGGTGTGTTCTCGTTGGAGGGCGGTATCATAGCAGAGTGGGATTCAGAAGGTGGAGAATTGATAGAAGTCGGAGGAAGTTGCGGTGGAATAGGTCTGGGCCGAGGTTTGAGAACAAGATTAAAACTAAGTTAAATGATCGCATCAGTGTATTGCAACCATACAATTAAATGATGAAATGAACTTACAGAGGGTTTTTAACCTATAAAATCAGACACGTGGATTTAGCATCAGCACAAAATGTACCACAAACAACTCACCTCCATGGTAATAACTTCCTTTGCTTTGCCCTTGTCCGTTCGTGGTGGTGGGGTTGGCTCACGGTCAGGTGCAGTGCTATTGTGTGGTGGCAAAGGGAGTGTTGTTAACTGTCGACCGACTATGTCAGCAGTAAGCAATGAAAATATTAGAACATACGACTTCTTTTGATGCTGAAGGGGGTGACGCTAGTGGCTAGTATAGACCTATTATGTTAGTAGCAATACAAACGTAAAACAAAACTTGCGATTTCATCCAACGATGAGGAGGATGACATATCGGAATCAATGTGTGGTCGCTTTGTCATATGATTCTCGTCAGGATCAGGCGAACTTCTTTTTGTAATGATCGGCGTCGTCTCGGAGGTGCTCTCTTCTTCAAAACACATGTCTTCGGATTCAGTCTTCACGCGCTTGCTGCCCTTTTTCTTGATGTGGTAGTTGTACCATTGGGAGTAATTGTCGGTCATAAGCTTGGTGGTTTTCCAATTGTCAGCACAAAGACGAAGTTCGAAGTATTCCTTCCGCAACGTGTGAACCAGCCACTTGATGACATCGAGTGAAGCTTGTCCGATCGATTCTGGTGCCAGTCCTTGGTTATGTAGCTGACGGAAGCATGACAACATTGTTGTCTGAATTACCTTGGCGCGCTGAGCTGAGAGAGGTATGCCATCCTCGTTCTGGAGGTAAGTACAAGATACATTGATACCTTGTGCCATACGCTTGGATCCACGTGCTGATTTTTTCGAAGAAGAACCAGGTACGGCTGACGTGCTTGGTGGGAAGTGTTCTTGCCACTCCTTTTTTGTCCATGACTTCACCGATCGATAGTCTGTCGGGTCGAGTTCTCGATCGCACTCTTCGTCAGTCATTCCATCCAGTATGATAGACGGTTTTCGTTCGTCTGTGGTATTGGGTGCATCGGAGGGGGTCGAGGATGAGGAGCTTGATGCAACAGAGCTCGCAGAGCTTCGTATATTCACAATCACATTACTGTACAAGTTTTGATGGGTAGTATATGCATGTTTTTAGTGGATATATGCGCATGAAATGATATGGCACTTACTGTAATGCTTGGCAGGTTGAGCTCAAACATGCTTTCTCATTCGTGACCTTAAGTAAATCTGCGCGGAGACTTGCTACTGTGTGTTGTAGTTCCATAAGTTGGCATTTGAGTTGCACAACTACATCATTATCGGAATCCCTGAAGGACAAGGAGTCATCCTGTTGTAACAGAAGAGAGAGATTATATTGAGTCGGTGTGTCATTTCTCTGATTATAGAACAACTCACGCTAGTTGGATCAGATGTGTCGCTGTGTGCATACAATTGTTGTGAAACACTTGTATCAAAAGACGGGAAAAATAACTGGGAAGAATTAATGTGAGTCTTTAAAAACTCTGTGTATCCGGCGGGGGTTATCGCTGTCATGTCCGAGTTGTTGTCGATGGACATGATGTGGTATAGGAATAAGAAAGGTATAGTTGGATCCGATTGAGAAAGGAAACTCACCAAGTCCGCACATTACCAATACTACCAGACACCATTATGCTACCACCAGCCATCCAGGATTTTTTGGACATGTCCTCAGATCCAGATCTTGATGGTTATCAAGCTGATACCAGGTGAGCCAGACCCATGTTTTCGGTTTGAGATCTAACAACTTTATCTAGTATCGATACATATGATTCCAATGACACCCGCTCCAGTACCCCGGTCATGACTTTGTCCGATGATCTACTTTGCAATCCTGCATGTTGGCCTTCTTCCCATGCCCTCAGGATTCGGGCACGTCTGGTATCACTGATGGAATTACCGCAAGTCTCACAGTGAGTTTTTATTTTTACCCTCACGCTCTTTCACTTGAACAGATATAGTGTTGCTACAACTGCACCACCAGCTCCGAAAAACGATCCAAGCAGTGTTACAGAGCCAGAAAGCAAACCCGAGAATCCACCACCTGTCCTTCCCCCTCCAAAAAATGATCAAAGCAGTGTTACAGAGCCGGAAAGCGAACCCAAGAATCCACCACCTGTCCTTCCCCCTCCAAAAAACGATCCGAGCAGCGTCACAGAGCCGGAAAATGACGTTGAAGAACCACAGATCAAGACTCCGATCAAGAGCACAATCACCATCCCCAAAAAGAGAGGATTCTTCGACACTCCGAGTCCCCCAGGGCCTGACTCATTGTATTGGAAGTATGTGTCACAAGAAGAAGATGCAAAGTGGTATGATCGATCACATACCGATAATAGTTTTCTTACAGTGCATCGAATCAAGCAAGAGCTCAAAGACCTTAGTTAGAGTATTTAATCGACAAAAATGTGTCTTCTCTTCCGATGCAATCAACTTCTCTATGATGTGATCAGCTTCTTTTCTTTTGCGGAACAACTGTACATACCTTATTCTTCGTCCAGTATATCTTCCCCAGCACCACTCATGGTCAACAAGTCCAAACCTGGGCGCTCTATAAGGTAGAAGAGAGTGCCATTAATTCCAGGGAAGTGATGGGGAACCATTGCGACCACAGCTTGTATAGTAGATGCTTCAATTAGTTTTAATGAATTGTCGCCATGATGACGACATGCGAAGACTGTTTGGAAAGAATGTTCGAGTTCCGGGTGTGGTTGACTGAATTCAGACACCAGCGCGAATGTCTTCTGCTGATCGTGAATTGTCATATTGAAATAGAAATAGACCTCAGCGATGCTCGTATGCCCATCAATTAACAACTTTAATGGGAATCAATATATGCGATCAATCAATCAAAAAAACTTACCTTCACATTCCGTGCCATCCTTGGCTGTTTTGACATCGCATTTTCCTTCCAGGCCGATCGTGCAACCTGTCCATTAGGAAGACACAGTCGAGCCCATCTAGTCACAGGAGGAGCAGAAGGAATATGAATGTCGCTGGTGGCCAAGTACTGAAGGATAGCGTCAGATTCACAAGGACGGACTGCGTGAGGTGATCTCTCCCTTCGACGGAGTAAGACATAGCCCTACCCAAGATCCAGCGATCCTTTTGGGAGTACGTTGGCTGAGGGTTCGATCGTGGGAATGATGGCCTTGAGAGCATTGATTTGGCAGCGTCGGATGGCACGTTGAGACAAATTAGCATAGACTGAAGAATTATGCAGGCGTATTTCTTGCCCAAGATTACCAATTGTTCGTTCCATTGTCCATTGAGAAGAACAGATTGGAGGGCCTTTGTTGACAGTCTCAGGGCCAATATGAGTTAGTGAATGAATCCATGGGCGGACGAAATGAAGATGATCATTGCACCGCTGATAATAGATTCTTCAAATTCATTGGCGAAGTCAAGGAGGTGCTGATGGCCATCAAGAAGTTCGGAGTGGGAATATGATATTGTTGCATAAGGGCGCAAACCTCGAGTGGAGTGACAAAAATTGGTCCAGTAGGATCTGGAAGGATCCCATAGAGTGTTGCTGGCCCCATAC
>NW_024541776.1:0-13291 GCF_016758755.1 Suillus discolor
AGGAGAGCGTTGATGTGGTTGATGGAAGGAAAATGGAAGGAAGGGTCTTGTGAGTAATGATTCACATAAGTGACATACCTATGTCATAGTACACGTAAATGTTAGATTGTGCCGAATAGTGCAAGTCCATTGCTACCAGACTCATTGAGTGGTGCAGATGCATGGGTGGGTTTGTGACATGAAATCAGAGGTCCTGAAGTGCACTTGACATATTATATACACACTTACTATGAGACATTGAAATTGTGCCATGAATATCCCTGCTGATGATTTGCAAGAGATCAAAGGAACTATTACATACTATGTATTGCATTTGGCATTTGCATGTAAGCACCAAACCGTCCCAAAGTCTAATCATCCTATTTCAAACAACACATCCCGACAATCATAGCACTACTTCGGTCTATGGTGAAGTCAAAGCCAAAGGCCTGGAGTCCTCCAAAGACATCCTCTTTGGTTCAATGGGAGAGCAAAAGAACATCTAGAGGAGATACAGGACAATTTGTCAGAGCTTGACGTTACAACAGAACAACATTGGTTCATTCATCCCCCAGAAAATCACCTACCAAGCAGCGATCTACCAAGGGACTTCATGTGGAGGGCGACTATAAACAATATGACCTGGGCAATTGCAACTTGGAGCCTTTTCGTCTTCGCAAGTCCATGGCAAGCTCACCATTCACTTGCCTTGTCCCATGTACTGACACCAAATATCAAGAGTCAAAATGACTATCTGCATGAGTGGCAGTCCAAGACTGAGGACTACTTGGACTTGCTCCTTCGGCGAGAGGGTCCACCTTTGAACAGGATGTGCTCGGTCTGTCCAAAGGATGGAGTCTACAGATGTCACGGCTGCATGGGTGAACCGCTCTTCTGTACTCATTGCTGTCGGACGGTTCACAGGCGCATGCCTTTCCATCAGATCAGTCAATGGACCGGGGGATTCTTCGAGGGCACTTCCTTGACCAAGATCGGGTTGGAAGTCCACCTTGGCTACAAGGGCGAGCCTTGCCCCGGGCTGACCAACAAGTGGTGCGACACAGATGATGAAGGAGACAATTTGACTGAAGGCCTATGGATACCCTTGGTTAACGATCCTCGGATGACCACGGTGGTGGATACGTCCAGGCTCCACTCCATGATGATCAGATTCTGTAAGTGCGCCGGCGCACTGAGCCCCTGACATGCAACTATTTGAAACCGGCCTCTTCCCTGCGTCTTTCACTTCACTGAAGACAGCATTCACATTTGCGGTGTTGGATGACTTCCTGCTGGACAACCTGGAATGCGGGACATCGGCAATGAACTACTACAATAAATTAAGGCGAATCACCTCAAGTGTGTTTCCTCATCTGGTTCCAGTGAGTGATGTGGATTGCGTACATTGCATTGCTGACAATGGCCGAAAGGACCAGTACAGAGAATTGATGAGGGTGGGCAGGCAGTGGAGACAAGTGAAGCAGCTCAAGTGGCATGGGTTTGGCCATGAGAAGCAAAAGCTAAAGGCAGGGGAGCTTGCACTCTTCTGTCCTGCATGTCCTCAGCCCAGTGTGAACCTCAATTTGTCAGACCGAAATGAGTCCGACCCTGCATGGCTGTATTCCAGATCTTTAGTCATGGATGGCAATTTCAAGGCAGAGCATTTGTATCCCACCAATCCGAGCGATGAGGTGGCATTGGCCGATGGCTTGGGCTTCATGGTCAGTGATGCCCAATACAAAATGCATCTCGCCGAGGCACAGGACATTGTGCAAAGGTCGGAATGTAACAACCACTGAGCGGTCAACCAGGCAAATGCTTCCCGCCACAAGCTGGAGGCAACAGGGATAGGCGGGTGTGCTTGCGCTAGACACAGGTGTTTCATTCCTCATTCAATGGTGGACTTTCAGAAGGGGGAAAGGTTTGTTGTTCAAACTGCTAGATCGGCCGGGTTCAACTGATGAGTCAGCCAGCCAAAGGCAAATGAACATGGATTATGTGCTATGTCAAGCTCTGGGGTACAACACCGATGGTATCAATCGGGCATTCACATTCTATGACATTAATTGTCAATACAACAAGCATCTCAGCAAGTGGATTGAGGAGTCACCTTATCTTGACCTTCCATGGGGGATGGACATTATTCCTGGCATTGGGCTCTGGCATGTCCACGGCCATCAAGACAAATGCTACGTGCAGTATGCATCCAACTTTATCACCGGTGCCGCCAGAATCGACAGCGAAATCATGGAGACCCTGTGGGCGCCCTTGAACATCATATCACCATCGGCAAGAGGGATGTCCACCCCCCACCGAAAAGAGTGTTTGGACTTTCCCTCCTGATTGATGTAAAAAAGTTGGGAAAAGCGGCCGACCGACACCCAGAAACTGGCCATAGCCCGGGTCAGGACAGATTGCAAGGACAACTGGATGACTTTGTCAGGGTCGCACTGACATTTCTTGGCGATCAATTAAACAGCTGTGAGCATTTGGACGACATGACGGTGATGCTGGACTCAGCAGAATTGGATTCTGTCGGGTCATCAGGTGAGGATCCAGATAGGTCGGACGATGGAGACCGATACGATCTACCCGTGGAGTTCAATCCCGAGACCGTGGTGATTCCATTGCCGTCCAACATCGGAATTGAAAGATGTGCACAGTGGGGCGTTGCTGACCTGGTGCTCCAGGAAATATCATTAAGAGAAGGGCAAGCAAATGATGCATTGCACGCCGTCAGGGTCAACCTGGCCGACAAGGCTGTTCTGTTTCGCACCACGGTTTCGGTCGGCCAAGTCGCAAGCATGCTCGACCAGAGCATGGGCTCGGGTGCACTCAGTGGACAAGGTCCTTCATTTAAACACACAGATATACGCCAAATGCCGCAAGCAGCTACTGGATCTTGGCGCCGATGAATTATTGACCAAGTATCGGCGTTTGGAGGAGGCCGACCTCAAGGCTACTACAGTGGTGGCCGACCCGAACGCGCAGCGGTCAAAGAAACAACACGTTGGCATGGTTTTGGTCCCTCGATGTTGAAGGAGATTCTACAAGCAATGACTGGATGAACGAATGTCTGCACTTCGCCGACCTACATGTTCCTGCATGATGCTAATTGACTTGCACCTTAGTTTACCGTGTCCATTGGCTTAGGACGCTGGCACTGCGTGATCGCTGGGCAGAAGAGCTACTGCTGGTCGGTCGCGAAATGACATGGACAGTGGCGTTTTTTATTTACAAATCCCAACAATGGGTCGGCCGAATGGAGGAGGCCGATACGAGCACACGGTCGGGCACCGTTGCTATGCAGCCCGCCAGGCTCAAATATATCTCCGACTCTCACAGCATGCAGAAGACAGCTTTGAAAGAACAAAAGGGTTGGCTACAGTTGCAGAGTGATAGGGGTCCATAGAGGTTGTAACTGCATGCGGACATCGGCAAGTTCCGGGGTGGATTAGTCAGCAATACAATGCCGATGCTCAAAAAACTTTGTCCCTGTTGCTCACAACTATAACATCATGTCCAACACGTCCACTCTTTACACCTATGAACTCAGTGACTTGACTGCATGGGATGTTGCAAATGTCTTAGAGTTTGCTACTTCTCGAATCGCCAGCATCTGGCTCTTCTGTCACCAGAACCACATACCTCGGACACTGGCATACAAATCCAGCTTCATCCGGCACCTTCAATGGGAGGTAGATGTGAGCGTCTCATCGGTCGGCCAGTCGGCCAATATTATATTGCAACTAATGCCTTTATCAGCGTTTTGTGTTCCCATACATACATGTATCGTTGGTTCTTAACATTCATCCAACCATGCCTGACCTCCTCCGGGCCATGATCGGCCGATTCTCCCGATTCCAGACTGGGATCATCACTGCCGAGCAGCTGCATGATGAATTTTTTCTGCACTGTTCTCCGAACGGCCCTCAAGTGAGCTCCAATCACCGTGTGGTTCCAAACTACCGCTATGATTGGTGGAAGGATCGCTTCGACCGGTTGGGGTTGGACCTGCCGGTCTTGAATGTGCATGAGGTCATGGAGATGACTCAAGACCACTTTGAACAACTGGTCAGGTCATTTTTCTCTTCCTCTCCGGTTGGACTTCTATTTATGTGAATTATTAGCCGATGGGCGCCATGCTCGTGCCAGGTCCGGCTGTGACCAGGTCAGGTGGACGGCGATGCCCTCTTCAATCAAATCGTGGCGGTCAGAACCCACCTCCAACATCTCGGCGAGGCGATGTCTTCTTTGCTGGAGCAGAAGCACCAGATCGCGGCTGCAGCCGCATACACCATGTCGCAACTTGAGGCACCGATCGCTGAACTTCAACACAGCTCCTGAATTCCCGTCGGCAATTTGCTGGAAAGCCCTGACTCTGTGACCGGTGCTGAGCTATCGCCGGTTTCATTCTTATGCCCGGAAATGTACATATGCTGTAAATGTATATAGCGCTGCTAAATATACGTTGGTCTTTTCTATAAGAGCCGATAATGAATGATTCCTGTCCCTCTCCCTCAATCATGACTTCTGTGCCAACTGACATGGCATTGCATACCACATGCATTGCCGGTGACTTTGTGCACCAGCTGTTTGCTTGCCATGTCGGTGTCCGGTTGGAGTCAGTTTTGCCTCCGCTAGCACTGGATGTGCCGACCATGCTTGCATGTCGGCAGTTGGCCCGAGCTCTCGCTGATGCCTATTTACATCCAAGTGAGTCTTTTTTCGACACGGTCGGCGGTTTCATAACATATAGCAGTTGAACTTAATCTTGATATGATTCGGTACAATGAGGCCCTCAACAAGCGCTCTACCAGGGCGGCTCACAAAACATGAAGAGGCGCTCCTCCAAAAATTTCCTCATGGTCCTCAAATATTGCTTGACAAGCCCTCGGTTCTTGTGGATTCCGGCGGCCGTATCATCTTATGGTACCTTCCAGACGCGATTAGCCTGTGGATTCAGGTAAGCCAATATATTTTGGCTCATCGGTCAATATTTAAATTGACACAACAGGCCGAGATGGAAGAGGCCACCGTTGGTATGGGTCATCTCCTGAAGACCAGCATGACCGGTGGAGAAGAGACCCAGTGGCGAACATTCCCTGGGTATTTCCATCATAGCAACCAGGGGGCCATTAACTCCAGGATGCATCAACATAGCTCCTTGTTGGTTCCAGCAAGGCCGAGAGGTCAGGCCTGCTTCTTCCACTGTAATGGCTGTGTTTACTCAAATGTTCCAGCCGTATGGGTTTCCGCCAACCGGTGTATTCGCTTCTGAGGTGTCAGCTACACTCAAGGGGGAAGGTGGCCCTACCATCATAACATCCATGCAGCGCTCAGCACTCCTTGCCTCGGCGGCTCTTCAAGTGATGCATCCAGAGTTGTATTGGGCCTCAGTTACCACTCAGATAAAACTTGCTGGATGGGCCATGGACAATGGCCTTGATGACATATATACTCATTTGCAACTTTGGGCCTCGGTGTTTAACTGCACAGCTGTCATTTGTAACAGGCAATGCCCTCTTCACTGACATCCAAGATCTGCCCCAGAAGGGTTTGACATCATGACAAGTGTTGGCCACTATTGTGATGGGCTCATGACCCTGTCCAACCTTGGTATACAGTTGCAATATAACTCAGGCACCATTGTTGCTTGCTCTGGACACATTGTCAGGCATGGTGTCACATTCACCAGTGATCACGTGGTATGGACATGGTTCATGCACGATAGTCTTCACAATTTTGTCGGGACACCTTGGCCACAGTATGCGAAATACATGGATGTAGATCGTGATGTCTCGGTTTCAGCCTAGATGGACAGGTAACGAATTCTAATGGTACATTACAGTTACATTTTACTTTGTAGATGGATTCATTACAAGGTTGCAGATTAATTTGAATTAATGTTGAATGCTCAAAGTAATCTTTCCCGGAGACCGACTGACCGAGCTGAGGTGTGCCAATATATGCGCAAGGGAGACCTGTGCCACACCGGCCCGCCTGATATCATCAGATGGTTCTCCCCATCGGCCCACACAATTTTATTAGGCATCCATTTATATTGGCCCACTTAATTGCATCAGTCTGATCGGCCCATCCGGTTGTATCGCACACTCATTGCCATCAGGCCCACCTGATGGCATCATTCCTATTAGCCCAGCTGATAACATTGGGAATTCATTTTTGATCGGCCCACTTGATGGTGTCAGTTCCATCGGCCCGCCCGAATACATGAGGAATTTATTGCTCTTGGCCCACCTGAGGATATCGGGAATTCATTTCCATTGGCCCATCCAATAATATGAGTTTTATCGGCCCACCCAATTTCATCAGGCATTCAGTGCCATCAGCCTATGTGAGAACATTGGCAATTTATTTCCATAGGCCCATCTGATAGTATCAGTTCCATTGGCCCACTCGATTACATCAGAAAATCATTTCTATTGGCCCACCTGAGAATATCGGGCATGCATTTCCATAGGCCCATTCAATAATGTTAGTTCTATTTGCCCAACCGATTTCATCAGACATTCATTGCCATCGGCTTATGTGATAATATCGGCAATATATTTCCTGTTGGCCCATCTGATAGTATCAGTTCTATCGGCCCACTCGATCACATGATGCATTCATTGCTATCGGCCGACCTGAGAGCATTAGGAATTTATGTCCATCGGCCCCCCTGATAGCCTCATGCCCGACATTGCCTGGCCAATACGCGCAAGCAATGTATTCTGCATAGGCTGACTGATAAGCACAAGCAATGCAGTCCACACGGGCCGACTGATATGCACGGGAAATATATTCTGCATCGGCCCGCATGATGCCTTCATACCTATCATTGGCATTGGCCGACCGGTATACACGGCCACTATTTGCTACATGGGCCCAGCTGACAATATCACACCCCACCGCTTTTGTTTGCTGGCCACCGGCCGACATGTTCATATCAAGCATCACTGTGTACAAGCCCAGCTGTGAAAATTGTCTCTCAGTGAGCTGGCCGGCCGAAGGTTAGATACGGGCAAACATATTCGATCGGCCGACATCCGCTGGCCTGTGTGGAACAGCATATTTTCAACCTCAGCTGCCTGTATTATACAGACGATGTGACTGAATGGGCTCCTCACACTACCTCGTCCTATGGCGCTGATAACTGAACCATCGGCAGTATGTACGTCCTGTGGGTCTATGTTGACGAAGTCGAGGAATTTGGACCTGTCAGGGCAGAAGTGAGAGGTGGCGCCTGAGTCAACTATGGTGCCGCGACGAGCAACTGGTACATTGAACTGCTTTGCAACGGTGGCTAGATCTGATGTAGTGAATGCATAGTTGGTCGCGCTGTCTGCCTCTAATGAATTGGCTACATTAGTGCCTTCTTTTGGGGTGCGTCCTGGCCTCCTCTGATGTTGATTTGGCCCTTGGCCCTCTTTACCACCTCCTGGCCTCCAACAGTCTGTTTTGTAATGGCCTTTTCACTCACAATTGAAACAGGTAACGTCCACATTCTCTTTGCTTGTGGCTCTGGACTTTTTACCTCTCCCAGGACCAGACTTGGCTACAAGAGCCGAATTTCTACCCTTCTTGGAGCTACGTTTATCCGTCAACTGACGGTGCTCATACTCCTCACTGATCACGGTGATGAGTTCGTTCGAGGTGAGTGGTGTCTGCATTATCCTGGCTGCGGTGCTGATGGACGACAGAAAGGGTCTGTATGACTCTGGCAATGAGCCCAAAAGGATGGCGTGAAAATCGCGATCTTTGATGGATGTTCCCATCCCTGCCAAGGACTCGCGTATCCTTAAGAGCTTGGTGAAATGCACCTTGACGTCGCCACTCTCTTCGCAACGTAAGTCTTGTAGGCATCTTTGTAGGTCTGCCTGCACTAATTCTGTCTTTCCTTCATGGATCTGACAGATTTTGGTCCATATGCTCAACGCGCTGTCAAGCTTCTGGACTCGTAACAGGAGTCTATCGGTTATAGTGCTGAAGACGTGCTGCCTAACAAGTGAGTTTTTTTGATAGAATTCATCTAGCTTCTTATTGACCTCCTCAATCTCCGTTTGCGTAGGAGTCGAGCCGTCCGATTTCATCACTGTGCCTGTGGTCGCATCTACCTTGAAAGGTGTCAGTTTGATTGCCTGGCCGTCCACATAACGCATCAGACCTCGCATGCCAATCGCCGTCAACATGCGTTCCTTGTAGGTTATCCAATTTGTGCCGTCTTTGGCTAACTTTGGTATGTTGAACAGATTCAAATTGGTGGTGGGGAGCGTGGTGTCCATTGCCGGGTCAGGGCTCATAACCTGTAGAACTTAGAGGTGAGCAGACGAGTCGGAGGGAGCTAATAGAATGAAAACAATCTCAGTACTTGGGACAAGACTGAGATGCGTCTAACTATTTGGCTCTAGCTATAAGGGAGAACGAGCAAGAACATATATTAATCAAAGACAAGAGAAATAAGGGAGGGTATGAGCCGCTGTCAACGCGCGCTCGTCCATTTCCATTTTAGCATGTGCTCATACCTCACGTCTCGGTTTCATCAGCCTTTGGCTGCTCAGAACTCTCGCATGTCAACAATTTCTTCTGTATATTTGTTAGAGTTAGCGCATAGTAATGAAGGTACGAGCACAGGAGAGACAGCTTAGTAATACGTACAAGAATGAATGATGTAAGGAACAACTAATAGCCGGTAATGTCCGAGACGGACATTGTTTTGTCAGCGATAGCGCGGACCATAGACAAGTCCGCGCTTACACATACACGGACCGGATACTTACAATTAGTGTACCATAGTATATATACTGTAGTGATATTTAGAATAAAATTCAGTCCAAATAATATTCATAACTCCTATTCTAAAGTCTACATACTTCTACAATATTATCTCGTCGTTGGTTGTTCACAAGCTAGAATATATTCAATTTTATCACGTATGAAGGTTCATGAGTCAGCGCACAATCGAATTCGTAAGCAGGTGCCCGCCCTCCCAGTGGCTCCACCTGCTTGCGTCCCACCCCGAGCTAACGCTCGGTCCAGCCCAACATCACAGATTGTAGCATTGACTCTAGAGCCAGACGAAGCTGGAAGTCATAGTATCTGTTTAAAACTCCGCCACGGCAACGTTTGGCTGGCTGTCACCAGCGTGAGTCTTGCGTGACTTTGGCTGCTTTCAATGAACTTCACCATTTCTTCGTAAAAATCAGTCGTTCAACCTTGCAATGAACAGTACATGTTATAAATATTGATTGAAGTTGTAAATTATGTGTGGAACTAAGAATTGAGTGAGATATTTAGGTCATGACGACTTGTGGGGGTGACGACTCAGCCGGGACGGATAGTACTATGCAACATACAGGTTCGATGTGTATGCACCCACTCAAACAAACATCATATAATCCCACTCGCCGACGAGACGGTACATGACAGACTAATGTACATCAAAATTTGAACCGGGCCAAGGTAAGTACTTGATCCGGTGGTGCCACAGCCATTGACATGCAGTGTCAGTTAGGCGCCTGCAACTACAGCATGCAGAACTGACTCAAGTAGCAGGTCTCTTCATCACTTTCTCCCCGTATCTCTCCTTCCCCTCGATTATCGACTTTGCGCAGTATTTCACTGTCCAGTCTGTCTGTACTCCGCGACATCCTTGTCATGCCACGCGAAGAAGCTGAGTCAAACAAGTCGACGAGACGAGGTGAAGTGCCATTGCATTCATCGATAGATCGGACGAGCGCGAAAGATCCACCACCATATGGTGCACAGCACCGCCAGGACGCACTTTGGGAAGGTGAGCAGCTACATTGTGATACCTACCAGGTTACTCAATTAGAATCAGGCAGGAATGAAGCGCTTCCTCCTATGTGGCAACAGTATAAGACCTCGTCGGATGGGGAAACAGGATATCAAGATGACACGCTCGTGATGACCTCGTGGAACCGACCTTTACCGGGAGTGCGACTAGGTGAGGGATGAAATTGCGACAAGGAACGACGAACCCACCATTGAACATAGATTATCCTGGAGATCTCGTTGTTCCTGGATGTGAATGGCACATCTCACCACTCGGTCGGTCCTACTTTGTCGACCACAACACTCGGACCACGTCATGGAAGAAACCAGAACCAGAACAACCGGCAGGAAGCTTGAAGCCGGAGTGCGTCACAGAGGGTCACTCCAAACGCATATGGAGCCTTGCCTACTTGGATACCAGTAGCAATATAATGAGCGCGTCTGAAGATCGTTCGATTCGTCAGTGGAAAAGAGACGGAGAGCCAGTGGGAAAACCTTTGGATGGAGATGGGGGAGGGATAGCTTCGATGGTAGTATCCCCAGATGAAACAATGGTCATGTGTGGAAGCGCAGATGGCAGACTGCGACTTTGGAATATAAAGGAGGGCAGCATGATCGGCGACCCGTGGGAGGGGCATAATGCTCCAGTGAGGAGCCTCGATTGGTCTCGCAATTCCCTGGAGATAGCAAGTGGATCTGAAGATGGCACCATACGACGCTGGAACCCGAATACTGGTCGACAAATAGCACCACCCATAGAGACCAGTCACGGATGGGTTAATGCCGTCAAATACTCTCCAAAAGGCGACAAATTCATGAGCTGTGGCAAGGGTCCGATCTGCATATGGTCAAGGAATGGCAAGCTGCTTATCGAGATCAAGGGACATGACTATGCGGTGCCGTCATTGTGTTGGTCGAAGGATGGCGCACACATCTTCTCTGCCTCACTTGATAAAACAATCCGAAAATGGCGGGCTATTGATGGACAGGAACTTGTTGTTTTTCGGGGTCACACCAACACTGTGACATCCCTCTGTCTTACTCCCAATGAAAGGTATATTATTAGCGCATCAGCTGACTGCTCCATTCGCATTTGGGATCTCGAGACCAATCAGGCAGTCGGAGATCCACTCTTGCATGATGACGAACTCTTGGCTCTTGCCCTGTCCCGCGATGGAAAATATATTGCCAGCGCTGGACTAGACAAAAAAATCTATGTATGGAACCTGGAGGCTGCGCTCAAAAACGTTGTGGTACGTATGCGCTTTGTTATCTAATTTCCCTTCCTAACGGTTTTGGCCATCTAGGACGCAGATGATGGCAATGCAAAGCTCAAGGTGAGTCTTCTCTGCTTCTCTTTCACACTACATCTCACTTTTCACTAGGAACGTCCAGCCCAACCGAGAGTTGTGCGTCCACCAATCGTGAGCAATCCTATCTTTTCTCATGTCTCGTTAGACCTTTGACCCCCGTCTTGCGTCTAATAAGCAGGTTAAAAAAACAGGACAGACAAGATATGTGAGTGTGCTTTCTTGTTCTTGACCTTTCTCGTCTGACACAACGATACAGGGCAATGATTTCTTTGGCAACGAATCAGACCACGCGTCTCATCGTGCAGCTCCTCCCGCAAGCCCATCGTCCCTTGTTCGTTGGCGTCGTCTGCTCAGTTCCATACATTTCGGCACACGACCTGTAAATCCGTCCCAACCAATCGAACGACGGTCCCGACACTGGAATTTCAACTTCAGGTTGTTTTCTGGAGGACATTCCACGCCCACCGTCGATGTACCTCTTGCTCAAGACGAAAATGTGAGTCACTCGTTGTCCCTCTAATTTCGTTGCATCAAAACACACTACAGAGAATTGGCATTGTCCCCGAAACTGATGCAGAAGCGGCCGCAGCTATGCAACGTACGAACAGCAACCAGGCCAACGGTGCAATGCAATCAGGTCAACCAGCTGGGGCACAAGGGTCTCACGCACGACCACCAGAAACACATCAGGCAACCGGTGGAAGAGGAGAAGTTTCCTATGAAGTTACCTGTTGCTGCTGCGGATTTTACTTTGGTCGTCCTCCCACTTCGCGTCAGTCATAAAATCATCTAGAAACCCTGTTACTCAATCGTCGTTTACGCACCATGTTTCTTACACATAACTCGCTCCATCCCATGTACAGGCGCACAAAATTGATATATTTATATGCGTGGTCGAAGCGAGCATGAAGTTGTACCAGCTTGAGTGTACCAGTGTAATGACCTACCCGCTTCCATATATGATATCCGAACAGCACAGGAGATCAAATACAAACAGGGCCAGAGCATGCAAAAAGGATAAATGATATACCATAATTATGCATGATGACTGGTGATCAAGTGCAATTTGTTGTAATATACATGACCATGTGCAGTAGATGAAACTACAGCTGTCAAATAGATCAAGGACATCCAAATGCTCCACCCGCCCTGCAACAGACTCATCCTATAAATTAAACACGTCCCCCACCAATCATCTCGTACGGTCCAAGCCTCGCTCCATGAACAACATCGAATAAACCGGAGGACAAGACATCACGCCGTGACATTCACAAATGTCATGTCGGACAAATGAACCATGCTATCAGAGCCACGTGGATGTTGGTTTGTCTTCCAGAGATGGATGTGCATGCGCGCGGCAAAAATCGCAAGGGTCAGGAACTGGAAACTGTACGTGGGTGTACATTTCGAGTGTGATTAGTAGGAATACGCAGTAGGATGCGGAGGTGCATACCCATTCAAAACGGTCCGGTAGGTGTCCTGGGGCGCAGAAAATCAACGGCGCACCATAGAAGACCTTTGGAATATTCACCCACCTGGAGGAACAGCGATGTGAACATGTTCATTGTCGCGAATACTTCAAGAAACAGAATGACCATGGATGAGCACAGGAAAACGGCCCGTACAAGTGTTAACTCACGGAAAGCGCTAGCATAATAGAACATGTTATGGTTCACCAGGACAATGTACAGACGACATGGGGTTCTCCGCCAGCCCTTTATGGCATGTATGAGCGTGATTATCATCAGCCCTGGGGAGAATGTTAGTTAGTGCGTATTTGTACATATATATGTACCGTGTTACCTAGTTCGAACACAGAAATGAGAAGAAATGAGATAAAAAAACTCCCGTCAGTGATTGTTGCACTCTGGTAGCACCCTGTGATGCCTGGGATCGGGCTAGTCGCATCTGTGAAAGTGAAGAATGTTTCAGTTATGATGGAACACCAGAGGGAAGGTGAGAGAGCGTACGTACATGCTGCGGAGATGCTAGCATCGATGGCAATGCCGACGGTTGCTGCGAGAAACGACTGGTTGATGGATTACCACTGGCTTGTGTATGGTGAGTGGATTGGGAACTCACGAGATAGGTGCCTAAGATGGCAGTTAGCAAGATTTTATTTCTGTCCCAGAGCACATATGTCCTGAGGATGAAAAACCCTGGATGAATCGCATCAGCAACATGGATATCTTATGGAGGAA